>NC_084991.1:5792968-6065468 GCF_963691925.1 Scomber scombrus
GAGCAACTGCAATATGATTACATTCTGCATCATCTAACAGCTGCTCCTTCTTGCCCCATTACTCCCCTAAAAAATTAATGATGATTCACTGTTAAAAAGTGCTGAGAATGACCGTTGTTTTGAAGACGCATTTTAGTAGAGACAAGTAAAAGCCGTTTGTGTTTCGACAGTTAAATGCTTTTAGTATGAAATAGTAGCATCAGGAAATGTTCATTTTGTATTAGCAGAAACTCAGTACAGCTCTGATATGGTTTTAAGAATGTGGACAATAACGAGTGAGACTAATAGCAGTGAGACAAAATTACAAATGGTAAAGCTGGATGACAAAGTTTTGTAGTAGACGAACACATCTGGAATGCATAATAATTAAATCTATAACGACAGATTTGCTTTATAGTACTACTATTATGTTTTGTATTATCTTTTTTACACCTCTTTATGTACACCTGTAAATATAGAGTGGGATTGACACATGTGACTGTCAGGTGACCTGGGTCTTTGTGGATTTAAGATGGCAACTATACATTCTGTCTTTAGTCTGAAGAAGGGCAGGAGGTTTGAAACTTGTAACTTGTCACTTGTGATATCCCATTAAATAATACCTGCATTATGCAATGCTGCATGACACACACACACACGCACACACACACACACACACACACACACACACACACACACACACACACACACACACACACACACACACACACACACACACACACACACACACACACACACACACACACTAGAGTACCTGGGAATTGCCTGCACATATTTTGGAATATGGGTGTCTGTCACTACCAAGAATGTAAATATATTGAGTGGTTATTACAAAAAAAGAAAAAAAAACTAATGAAAAATAATAATAATAAAAGAACCATTACAAAAAAACACTATAACTTTGTTTAAAATAAGAAGGGATTTCATTTAAACTGTAATAGAAACAAATAAAAGTTCATTTTTTAAGATTATTATTATTATAGATTAAAATAGAAGTAGGAAAAACCAGATCCAACTAAATTCCCTCTTCTAATACCGAGTTAGAAGCCAGTTGGTTTAGTACAAAGCGAGGCCAGCCTTTATGTGAGCTCTGATATCACAGCTGAGAGAATTAGCTGCGGACTGACGGCCACCGCTCAGCTCTCCTTAGAGGTTCTCTTGCTTTATTCTGCCAAGTATCTTTGGCCCCTCATGAAATACTCAACAGACTGGGCTCTTAAGAGACTCCGGTGTTGCTAGGGAGACTGGCCATCTGTCAAAGTAGGCTGGTTATTACCGCTGTGTTTGCGTGGGTGTGTTTGCGTGCGTTCTCAAAAGAGGAGATCTGGACAACGGGTGATTCCATAGATAGCTATGACTTCACACACACACATACACACACACACACCCTGCCGTTCTGTTTATCCATACACTTCTATTTCTTTGGGCTGGCTTTTTGTTTTTAAAGGACCATACCTTGAGTTTCACAATGTTTTAGACTATTAACTATAACTATACCTATAACTGACCCCCCCCCACAGTCCCAGAGAGGAAGCCGGTCCAAGCATGCAGAGCAGGAGGTGAGCAGCAGCTGGGCCGGAGCCGAGGACTTGAAGAAGGTGGAGGAGGAGCTAGAGGCGAGCATGGACCCCAGCAGCGGCTCGTCCCGCTGGAAGCCTTCCTCATCCTCATCTTCCTCCCAAGCCCAGGGCCAGTACGAGGACGCCAGTCAAAAGGCCACCGCGCTGGCCCAGATGTCTCAGACGGGCTCGTTGAGGAGGGGCATGACGGCCCAGGTGGGCATCACGCCCCCAAGGACCAAGAGTACCTCTGCCTCCCTCAAAACACCCGGTAGGAGGACACATTTATCTGTTTATCTTTAACCAAAATGTGTCAGTATTTCCTACTGAAATGGAATATTTGGTTGGTGTACAGTTACAATTTAAATCAAATCCTTTGATTGGATCGTTAAAATTGTGGGCGGGGCTTAGAGTTGACCATATGGAGTTTCAGAGAGAAAGAGAGCTACGCAGTACTGTTGGCTCCACACACCTCCCTCACCTTCCTCATCAAGAGGAGGACGATGGTGTATCAAAGCTGTTCTGGCAGCATGTGGTGAACAAACATCTTACTGAGACACTTTATGTTGGGTTTTCCTTTCTTTTGTCATCTGTCTTTATCTCTCCATATTGACCCACAATCGATGTGACCGGTGTGGTTAGCTACTCGCCCGAAACTCACATTTGATTGGATGAACTTTTGTAAATGCCTCTGAGTACAGGATGAGTCATCAAACATGTGAAACCATTTTAAAGGAACAGGACAACATTCTCGAATACTGATTTTTTTTTTTTTAATTTAAAATATATTTAGCATAGAAGAAGAGATAATTGAACAATTACCAAGATTAAAATTGTGAAAAATGTGTTTTTCATTTCACTGGGACCTAACCATCTACAGTGACATCAACAGATGCATTTCATATTATGTTCTATGCTTTTTTCATAAGCTCTATAATAGCTGTTTTAACACATTGAAACACAATTATATTTCATTAAGGTGACCTATTAATAATTTGCTTTTTTTTTTTAAAAAAGAACATGATTGGAATGTGAAATTATTAGTTGTAACAGATTTGTTGCCTCTGCCAAAAATATAAGATGATTCTTTTCACTGATATCTGAGCTGAGAAACTTTGTTCTCAAGTTTTCTGTCCACTCAGCAGGTTCAGCAGCATTGTTGCAGATAAGCATTGGTTTTCAATGTGGCTGAGCTTTGATAATCAGGGTTCTGGCTGTTGGCCAGTATTTACACTAATTCAGCTTTTCCTGCACCGGGGCACCACAGGTGATGAAAACAAGAGCCGGGCCAAGAATGTGCTGAGGGTAATGTTTCTGTATTTGTGCTAATAAGTGTTTATGCAAATCGACAGGCAAAACTGATGATGCCAAGGCTTCAGAGAAGGGCAAATCGCCTTCCAAGAGTTCAGCCGGCATCCAGCGCTCGCCCTCAGATGCTGGGAAGAGTAGCGGAGATGAAGGCAAGAAGCCACCCTCCGGCATTGGACGCCCACCCACTACAGGATCTTTTGGATACAAGAAGATCCCTGGTCCCACTGGAACCTTAATCACCTCTAGTGGTGCAACGCTCACTAGTGGCTCAGCCACGCTTGGCAAGGCGCCCAAATCCTCAGCTGCCCTCGGCAAAGGTGCAGGCATTGGCGGTGTGCGTAAGACCAGCCTGGATGGCTCACAGCCCCAGGATGACGGCATTCTGATCAGCTGCGGAGGCTCCAAAGTGTCCCTGCAGTACCGCTCCCTACCCAGACCAGCCAAATCCTCCAGTGGGGCGGCGGCAGGGCGCAGCGGCGGGCACCGCTCCAGCTCCAGCAGCATCGACTCAAACGTCAGCGGCAAATCAGCCGGAGGGGCCGCGACGCAAGCGGGAGCCAAACGCAGGGACGCTGGGAAAGTGGGCTCAGACCGCTCCAGTCCCATCACCATCAACCAGACGGACAAGGAGAAAGTGGCAGTGTCAGACCAAGACCCGACAGCGGGATTATCCACCTCCCCCAAGTCAAGCCCCACTTCCACATCAGCAGGCCAGACAGGCCTCAGGCAGCCGGGATCCAAGTACCCCGATATCGCTTCTCCTACCTTCCGCAGGTCAGACACACAAAACAATCCCCACTGCTCTCATTCTGTGTTCGTCTCTCACCGTATATGTTCCGACGTGAATCAAACATTTCACCACATTAATTATCAGTCCCTTGGTTACAGTACAGAAAGCATGCCTCGAGGTGCAGCAGGAAGTCTAGGATCTATTTTAAGAGATTCATCCGATGTCATCAGCAGTATTTCAGAATCATAACTTTAGTTTTGTTTTAATTCATGATGATAAAGTGATGTTTGTGTTACTCAGCAGTGTTTTCCTGATGCAGGCTGTTTCCCAGACTCCTCTAACAGATAGGAGCATTTATTGAAGTTGTCATCTGTAGTGGTAAAGTCTCCAAAAAAAAACACTCTGTCATCTCTATCAATTTTAGATATCTCTGGATGCGCAAAAAACGAATATAAGACACCTAATAAATCACATTTCAACTCCTCCATAGGAAAATTGATTGAGTGAGTTTACGCACTGCCGCACAGCCGAGGGGTGCCATTACATAGATTGCCCCCCGCCCTCCCAGCGTAGGTGATAAGTCACTGCAGATGAAACATATCTTTTACCCTGAAGATGAAGGTCTGACGGCTCTTCGTTCAGGTTCAGGCGAATCCAGTTTAGCCCCCCTCGATCAGAACAGACAGGAGACAGGAGTTCCTCTGCACGCCAATCCCCGGCTCATTAGAAGCACGCGGTATCAACAGGCGTGTCCAAACATCCGTCCCATCCGATCTGTCAAGCCGACCTGTTTCATCTGCATGTCTTCAAGCTTCTTTTTTTCCCCTTTCTTTTCCTTCAAGAGAGCGTCACCTATATATACATATTTTGTGTGATTGCGATGACAGACTGGGACGGGGGCGCAGGCTGTGTAGCAGGCTGTTTTGAAGCATATGCGGGGAGGGGGAGGCGAACGGGGGTTGAGCGGCCTAACAGATTGGGTTATTTAAAGTCGCGGGGTCGCAACGCCAAAGCTGTGAAAGCAGATGTGTCTGTGTAAATTACAGAGAGTTCGCAGCTGAAATGAGCCGGAGTTTGCAGCGAGGGGATGAACGTGTCGGGAAGTGAGCTCAGTGTTTTCATCTGCAGTTAAAAAAAAAGCTGGTGTTAGAATAAAGATGTGTGGATGTTTGATTCTTGAGCATTTACTCCTTGATGACCAATCCAGTAATTAACATGTAGACCCTAATCCTAACCCCTAACCCCAACCCTAACCCTATCAGATTACCACAATTTAATCTACTTTCTCAACTCCAAATTATACCAAAGCCCTTCATTTGTCAGTATGAATCTTACAGATGCTCAGCATTTGTTCTTTGAGCATTTCTGAATGACTGCACCCACCTCTCTACCCTCAGATTGTTTGGTACCAAAGCCAGCAGCAAGGCCAGCTCTCCGGGCACGCCCGACTCTGGCAAGTGCCCCTCATTACTGGGCAGCCCCCACGGCACGCTGGCGAGGCAGGCCAGTCTGGACTCACCCTCCTCTGGCACGGGGAGCCTGGGCAGTGCTGGGGGCATGAGCGGTGGCAGCAGCCCGCTGTACGGTAAAACCCCAGACCTTTGCACCGACTCCCTGGCCTCCAGCCCGGCCTCTGGCCTCTCCCTGCCCTCCAACGCTCGGCCCTGGCCTGCCTGTAGCTCGTCAGCCGGCAGCAAGGACACACTGAGCTGCCAAAGCATGACCAGTCTGCACACCAGCTCTGAGTCCATTGATCTGCCACTGGGCCACCACGGGCCCAAGGTTACACGAACAGGCAGTGTCAAGTCCACCCTGTCTGAGGGGTGAGTAACGTGAGGATACGATTGGGCGGAATCGTATTCATTGTTTCATTTGAGAACACAGACAAAAAGAATGCATCTCCCTACCTTAAGACATATGATGCAGAGGAAGCCTTAATCATAATAATCACAAAGGTTATACACTAAATCATCCAGCACAGTTTGTTCAATTTAAGCTTCTTTTCCTGGCATGGTTACCTTTTTTTAAAAAGTAGGTATTGTATCAAAGCACTTAGCTAATGCTACTGCAACCCATAACATTGACTTAACTTAGCTTAACTTGGTTTTAATGGGAGCTTAATAAGAGACTCACTGCCATGCCAGAAAAGGTACTACAATAGAGTTCAGATCATTTCAGATACTCATTCCCATTACAAGTCTTTCTTTATAGGGTGTTTCCATTGTTTTGTCCACACACAGCGCATGCAATATATACCTTAAATCAAAGGATAAACAGGGCGCCAGTTAATCATCCATACATAGCGTAGCTGTATGTCTCAAAAATGAAACAATTGATTTAATCGTTGCCTGTGTTTTCTATTTGTCGTCTCTTGTGTAGTGACGCATCAGTTAACAACGTTTTAATGTTAATCCTCATTGTGTGTCTGCATATGTGTGTGTGTGTGCGCGTGTGCGTGTGTGTGTTAAAGTTGGAGTTTGTAAAAATGTGAAGTCTTTTTTTTTCTCCCATGTATCATATAAGCAGATGTTCTCCAGGTGTTCATCTAATTCACTCATCCTCTGTGTTTTTAACAGCATGCCTCTTGACAGAAACACCCTTCCCAAAAAGAGACTGAGGTACAACCAATCAGCAGCCAAATCTCATTCTCGACTTTTTTCCTCTTTATTCATTGGAACAGATTATTATTATTATTATTATAATTATTATTGTACAAGTGCATGAAAACAATCACTCTGAATCTACTATAATTACTTTTCTATGTTGGTGCATGTGTGGCATGGCGTGGCACCATTTTCAGATTACCAAAATTTTGGGATTGTCTTACGTAGCATTCACACTGCAGGAGTCAATACTCAGCTCCAAACTGCTGCTCAAACCTTATTTGAACTATTTCCTCGCTATCTTTTTAACTATTTCCGGCTCTTTGTTGGTGTTTCCCATCAATCAGACTGCTGTGGCACAACACTGAGGATCTGATTCTGTACCATAGATCCCGTACCCCAGATCAGATTCTTAAAAAAAAAATCAGAAGCAGTAACGAATGCAGCCTCAGATGATCGGAGCGTGTTTGTCTGTCTTGCATGCTTTGCCTCTCTGTTGCATCGTCATCTCATCTCCCCAGCGCTGTTTTAGTAAAATGCGGCAATGACAGAGCAGTTCTTCCTCAGCTCTCCCCCTCCTAAAATGGACCTGTTAGCCAAGAGGAGGAGGGGAAGGGTGGAAGGGTGGAGGGTGGGGGTGATAAAAATGGATGTTTTGAATTTAGTTGAGACTGCAGGGAGAGAGAGCCAGAAATACCATAACCTATTCATCACAGTGGCACGACCTCTGCAGGGAACGGCCTCTCTCTAGCCAATTATACAGTTCTCTGCTGGTGAGAAGCTGCGAGGTCGGACGCCAGTTTTCGAACCATTCTTTGATTATTTTCCGTTGGCTTCCGGAAGCTCGAGTTCTTTTACAGGCCTAAAAAAAAAAAAGCATCTTATCCCGTTCTACACTTTACGCCTGCTGGATGTGATGCTCAGTTTTTTTCCTTCTTTTTTTCTGACCACAGATTTGACGCCCGTCTGTTCACATCTGAAAACCAGACAGCCTGATCTTTACATTTCCTTCAAGAAGAGCTTACACTCATAATTACCCCCCCTCCTCTAGTTGTATAAATAAGTGTGACGGTCCTGCTCGTGTGCATTTTTATTTGTAAAGCAGTAAGTACACAGAGTTAAACGCTGAACCCCATCGGATGTTTCGCTTGTTCCCTTTCAACTCGAATGCTGCCGTGTCACAGCATTCAATGCTTCTCTTTTAGACACCCAATCCCCGGTGCTGAGAATGTGGAGCCCAGGCGTATACAGTGGGAGGGGGTGGGTTTGTGGGGACTAGAGCGAGGTCAGATGTGACAAGCGTAGTAATGGAGGGCGTTGGAAGGGAAGACGGTGCTGAAAAGGGATGAGCGCAAACTCAATTATCATCCTCAGAGGATTAAATATGGCCGATTGTCACGCATGCGATAAGGGGGCCCCCTTCTACCACTGAGCCACTTTGGAGCTGGGAGGAGAGGAGAGGAGCGGCGGCGGTGGCAGCAGTGTGTGTTGGGAAGCTTTTGAGCCTGAGCAACGTGTGTGTGTGTGTGTCTATGATGGAGCGTGTTTAGATGTATGCATGTGTGTGGTGAGGCTGCATGTGGTTTCTTTTTTTTCTTTCTTTCACCATCTGCTCAAATGCTTCTGCTGTTTACCTCCACACACATTTCATCACCACAGAAAGAAAGTCACCACCTGTAATTGCTGCCTGTCAGAAAGTGTTAAAGCATTGGAGTTTACAGCGTCTCTGTGGGCTTCAGGTACCCTCCGTCCTCCAGGCAGACGTCCCATGAGGAAGGGAAGGAGTGGTTGAGGTCCCATTCAACAGGAGGGCTTCAGGACACTGGCAGCCAGTCTCCACTGTCTCCTCCAGGAGCCTCCTGCACCAACACGGGAAAATACCACTACTCCAACCTGTGTAAGAGCACACTAAATGCTGCTTGGTGGATGGTTGGAATGATTCAGTATCAAAGGTTTCAATTTACAGACATCAACAAAGGCTCATAAAGAGTAGAGACAGTCACCTAAAGACTAATGGAGAGATTCATGACTGCAAATATTAAAAAATGAGTAAAAACTCTCCTGAGCAAAATCTTAAAAGTCTGACTTCAGATGTAACCTCCTTTGTAATCATCAACATTTTATTAAGTAACATTTTTCTCAGTAACTGTAACAGATTACAGTTACATTTATTTTGTAATTATATATCATAACACCATTACATGTAACTAGTTACTCCCCAACACTACATCTTACACTATTTTAATATAATCTTTCTATCAATGACTCACGAGGAATAACTTCACTTTGTTAGATTTTTGCCTAAAATGTGTATTTAAAACATGAAACAAGACATGTAGAAGACACATGGCCATTAAAATAATGTGTATGATGTTGTGTTATATAATTGCATAAAACATTCTTTTATGTGCAAATAAAGAAATAGTGTCTAGAAATTTCAGAGCAAGTTTGCAACATCATCATTAAAGCAAATCATCTATGTAAATGTTACTGGGTCAGAATATCAACACTCATATTGATCACTTCATGATTTTTCCCTCTGTGCAGTGAGCCCCACTAACATCAGCCAGTATAACCTGCCACCAGGCAGCAGCAGCATGAGCCGCTCCAACAGCATCCCCGCCCAGGACTCCTTTGACCTGTACGGAGAGGGTCACCCACTGGGTGGCAGCGCAACCTCCCTGGAGGATCGCCCGCGCGCCATCAGCCGCTCTGGCTCCTTCAGAGACAGCACTGACGAAGGTAGGACACGCTCACAAACCTGAGCTGCTGGATGACTCGCTCGATGAACCCTGTTCCTAAAGTGACCCGACTTCTTTAATAATAAGCTGTTAGAAAAAATAAAAGAGTCACATTCACCAAAGCAAAGCCCCATCAGTCATCAGGGTCTTTAATACCAGATTTAATGACCCCTCACTGTGTGTTCATGCTGTGAGTGGCTTAGCTGAGGGGTCTCTCTGTTCTGCTTTTTGTGTGGGTTTTATAAGAGGACGTGACTGCATTCACACTGTATAGAGGTCAGCTTTTAAACAGGCAAATCACAGCTTACATCATCTGTGTTTATTATGAAGAGAAATCATTAAACAATTGAATTGAAGTTGAAAGGTCACATACATTACATAAAGCTGACTATTGTATAATTACATATTCATTTCAACCTTATCTGTTGCTTTGCTCTCAGTTGTTAATCACTCATTACTCTCTCTGTGCTTACAGTTCATGGCTCCTCACTGTCTCTGGTCTCCAGCACGTCTTCACTGTACTCTGCGGTAAGAACCAGTGGCATGTTCAGGGTTAGGATAAATGTGAAAGCATCAGATATTTGTGTAACATTTACTCCTTTTCAGAATTAGTCAGGGTGTAAATATTGAAATCTAGCGCATCACGCCCTATAAAGCTGCACTGCTTTATTTTGTTGTAGCATCCAACAACGCCCCCAAATCCTCAAATATCCTCTCATACAGCACTCAGGTTTGAAACTGGAAGCACTTGGAGGAAATTTGAATGTAAATATAAATATCAAATTTTAGACACTACAACAGAAATCAGTATCTTTATAAACAGATTTTATTTCCTCTTCACTTTTGAGATTTCAAGATTGATTGAAGTTCTTTTTAATCTTCTTTCTAATTGGATTTTTTTGTCAGTGTTGGTGCAAATTTTAAAAAATGTTATAGTAAAGAAAAACACTTTTAAGCTGATTTTGAAAGTGGCAAAGCCTTCAGCTCTTCTCAGTGATGCAGTGTTGCATCAAATCTCACTTGAAGACTCTTATTCTGTCTTCTCCCTTCTGTTTTGTGTTTTTTATAAGGACACAAAATAACTTTCCATAGTCGCATGCTTCCAAACTAACATTGGCAGATAAGACTGTGGACCGGTGTTTGTTTTCTAATAGCACAGGCAGCGCTCCAGTCGTCACGTTCAGTGAGGCGGCAGATTAGTTTTAGAGAGGCGAATCGATTACTGCCCACCTCCGCCTGTTTCCAATTGTGCTTGCGAGTTGCAGAGGAGAGGATGAATGATGGAGATAATTTAATTTGTAAAGTTTTCCCTCAGGTCAAAATACTTCTGTTTGTTTGGTAGTTTTCATAAAGTATGTTCCATTTAAGTCTGTCTGATTTTATTCACTTTTTCTGTCAATTGAATCTCATTTTAATTAAAGTTTGTTAAGATTTGTCCTTTTAATCATTTCTTTTAATCTTTGGCATTAGAATGCTTCTCTGGAACACACACACACACACACACACACACACACACACTCACACATGCACACACGCACACTCACACACACATTCTCACACACAAACACACATATGATTTAAAAGCTACTTGATGATACACAACAAACACACACACACTCACACACACGCACATATGATTTAAAAGCTACTTGATGATACACAACAAACACACACACACTCACACACACGCACATACACACACACACACACACACACACACATATGATTTAAAAGCTACTTGATGATACACAACAAACACACACACACACACTCACACACACACACATATGATTTAAAAGTTACTTGATGGGACACAACACACACACACACACGTATGATTTAATTGTTACTTGATGAGTCACAACACACACACATGTATGATTTAAACGTTACCTGATGGGACACAACACACACACACACACACACACAGCAGACTATTTAAAATTGACTCAACTTTGTTTGTTTCTTGCTTCCAGACGGAGGAGAAAGCCCACTCAGAGGTAAGGACGGGGGGGAACTTAGTGTCCGCCTGCTTGTGTGCATGTTTGCCTCTTTCCTTTACATTCATACATTACAGTTACATTGACACCCTGAAGATCTCTGCATGTGGGGGTGAAGCGCCTTGCTCATGGGCATCTCAAAAATAACTTGTCACTTACTGGATTTGCTTTTTTGGCTTAATGTGGGATCAATCCAACAACCTCTGGGTCACATGCATGTTTTTACTGCACTTCAGGAGGCTGCCGGCTCTTTTTACTGTGTGTGTGTTATGTGTGTGTGTCCTTCTATCTTTTTGCACTGCATCTGTATTCAGAGACTGTGTGTCTAACTCAATCAAAGCAAAACTGTGATATTTGTTCATCTTGATTTAAAAAGCACTCGGACTCTTATTGATGTATGATTAAACAGTTTAACTCTATGTTGCATTGCTTAGTCTTTTTGCATTGATCTCATCTGGATCATAAATGACCTCACACCCTTACTGTGATATAACTTCTATACTCATTACAAAAACTCAACACTATACTAATAGAATGCATGCCCTTCCCTTTGGCTCTTTCTGTTTGGCTTCATTTAACAATCCTGTTCAGTTTATCACTGATTCTTCTTTGATTTTCCAGTTTAAAGTTTTCATTTTCTGATTTCTGTTACAATCTTTTTCTCTCTGATCCGGTTTTATCTGTGATGTAAGCTCTTAAGTTTACAATTAGACTCAAGTTTGGATCAAACAGTAATGGCAAATACTTCGTAATTTATCTTAACCCATGACAGGTGGGATGATCATGACCCAATTCTGATCATTTCTTTCTAATAGCGGACACACATTTGATGTTTACTACGTAGCATGCAAAAAGCAAAAAGCTGCATTTAAAAAAAAGTGTCTAATGTGAGCCATGTTGATATGTGCTACATATTCAGACTGTAAGGCAGGTGACCTACACGTCTTCATCTAAATGAGACATTTGTTGTCATATTGGCACCACAGCAAGTCTCAATTTGACTTCAAACGAAAAAATTAAAGCTTTGTTATTGTCAGTATCGATGCAAATGTCTCAACAGCATCACTGCATATTCATCCTGGTATCAGATAGAAAGTCACATATTAGTCACACTTAAAATGTTAAGCGTGACCCAAACTTTTTTTCTTCTTGCACTTATGTCGCAAAGAACCGCCAGATCTTTGCGTTATCTAAACCCTGTCAGGTATTTGCAAATACTATATGACCTGTGTGATACTTACGTGTCTATTTTTGTCTAACAATGAGAGAGCCAGTGATGTGGTTTGTTATAGCCTCTGTGTCTCCAGCCACATCAGTACATGCTGTTCGATGGAGGCATGCAACATAGTGTTAATTCTTACTCTTCTCTTTTCAATCAAGGGCCAAACAGTCCAAAATTCCACGGTAATCCCCCACACTTTATGTTCACACTTCACCCCAGTGTTCTTTTTTTTTCTCCACACAGTGCCACCATGTAAAAAGTGTGCACAGTATTTTTTTTTTAAACATCAAAAAATGGGAGTTGCAAGTTCAACGCCTCTTTACATTTAAAAATCACTCTTATTTTGTTAATAGCTTTTTCTTTTTTTTAATTTTAAAGGATCATTATCCGTAAAAACTGAACCTCTGTATTCTTCTCTATCCCCTCCAACAGCAAATCAGAAAGCTGCGTCGCGAGCTGGACGCCTCTCAAGAGAAGGTGGCGACCCTGACATCTCAGCTGGCTGCCAACGTGAGTTTGTTTACTTTGGAGAAATAAAAGACGGCGTGGAAACAGCCGGCTCATTTGCATGATAACCTGCTGTCAAAGAGCTTCTTTATAACCAGCGTCGCCTATCGAAGCTCTGAGAGGAATATAAATCTTTAAGACGCCCACTAATTCCTCGTCTCTGTGTTTGAAGCTGCTGTGAGTGTGTTTAGGCTTCTGCTTGTTTGATTTTAGTGCCGTGTGTGTGTGTGTGTGTGTGTGTTTGAGTGTTTGTCCTCAGACGGGATATTATCTTGTGTGTTTGTGTGGAAGGAAGGGTTGCGTCTTTTCTTTTGTCTCAGTCGGCGCCGCTTTTTCCAACGAGAAAAAAATAAAACGGGAGCCTCTCCCGAATTCAACCAAGCAGAGAGAATCAAATAGAGACAGACGGGGGGGAAGAGAAAGGAAAGAGAGCAGGGAGATGAGGATGAGTGGATCTAGACATCGAGTGCGTCATGCGTGGGTGAAACGAGGAGAGATACAGAGACCTTCAACCCCCCCAGAGAGGAGGCTGTCTTTGTGTGCTGAGATGCAGATAGATCGACAAACTCCAGCATCTGACTCCACTCAGCCACCCCCCAACCCCCCACCACCACCACCACCACCACTACCACCACTCCCCGAACCCTCAATGCCAAGCGCCTGATCAAGCGTGGAGGCAGACAGGGTCTCCGCTTCGGTCCGACGCTTTGATCAGAAAGTTGCGCCGAGCTGAAACTGAAGACTGAACTACAAGCAAACTCGACGAATGCAGGGGGGGAAAGATGACTTTATAGATGAGTTAGGGACAGTCACACCACTTTCTGTTTATGCATAAGCTCTACAAAAGTGGTCCGTGCCAAATCTTACATAGTGCTTCATTTTAAGTGTGTACAGCCTTACATCTACAGAATACTCTCAAAGAAATCAATCACAATTAGCATGTGATGTACCAGCATAGGCTTTGCGATCGACTGTTGGACCCAAATCAACATATTGGGCACCTCTGATCTACAATATGTTGAGTCTGGCATCAACAGCAACTGGGTTAGGGTTAGGTTAGTACAGCAGATAACAGAACAAATAATTCATCCCCCAAAAATGCAAACATCACTCATATTTACAGCAGTGTTGAGGTAGGTTAGTGCAGATTTTACGTTTAATGTATAAATACACATGTGTGTGTTTGTGTTGCATAGGCTGCCAGTCTAGTTGGCCCTGACTCAAACAGTAGACACTCAGTTTTGGCTGCACTTCCCAGTGCTGTACATTTACAGGCTTGATAACATGTAACCACCTCGGGACGCCAGCAATGAAGCCAGCGAAGAGTCTTAAATGAAAGAAGGAGACACTGTCATCTGTGTCATGTCTGTCAATGACAATAAGCGAGTTGACTCCATTTTTAAATCTTGGAGCTGCCTCACAGATGTCAGGAAGTTGATATCAGGCATGATAAAGATCAGTTCATAATAAAAAATGTTTGTAGCACACAGTGTTTATGACAAAATATAAGTTTGATCTTGTTTTTTAATATATTTTTGCCTCTATTATTAAGTTAGCAGCAGAGAGGCCAACAGGAAAGAGGGGGAGAGAGAAGTGGGTACGACATGTAACAAAGGTCCCTTGCCGGAACCAGGGACATTGCATATATATGACATGCACTGTAACCACTCGCCTACCACGGTGCTCCCAATGTTTTTTAATCTGAATATGAATTATTGTATAATTATCATGAATATTCAAATTTATGCAAAACCATGACCTTTCATTCATTATGCAAGGCAAGCTACATTTATGTGTTTAGCACTTTTCAATAACAAGGCAATTCAAAGTACTTTACATTAAAACATTAACTGCATCAAGACAGGATATAAAAGCAACACATGGCGAAATAAAAGACATTTAAATACATTTAAAAGTAGAGTTTCTCTCAACGCCCCCAACTCTGATTGACACTTGTTCTGTTTTCAAGATTGGAATCATCACAGAGAATTCATGTGTGTTCTTTGCAGTTCAGTTGTAAAGTAAAGTAAAGTAAAAGTCTGCTGATGCAGCATCCTCACATGCAGGAGACAGGGAGAGTCAACAGAGATGAGAAAGAGAATAATTCTAGAGTATGGACAGATGAAAAGCACCAAATTTACATTTAAATGTGTGACATATTTTACATATGATGATAGCAAAAGAGACACAATCTGAGACTTTAGCATCTCTCTGTGTCTGCCGTTGATATTTCCTGACCCTCAGCAGAGTCTGAACATCAACACAGCAAAGAAAAAGGCTACCAGTGTTATATCTTACTGTGCCAAGACAAATGCAAACACTTGCACAACAGAAACCCATATATGCTTTTCAACTCCCACTCCACTGTCGGAGCCTTCCTCGGGATTTGAATCTTTGGCCGCGTTCTACCGGGGCTGCATCACACTGTATCTACATGACAGCACGGTGGGCTGTCGGGCGCTGTAAGCCTGTCTTATCCTCCCGGTGGGGAGCGCGACTCTATGGAAATGTCAGCCTCAGCGGCCCCCTCGCATGTTCTCCACCCACGGTCGAAAAAGTAGACTGCTGGCTGCGCCGCGTACAGAGACCTGTCAGAGACATCACTTCATCATCTTCACTCCTGCACACACACACAGCTGTAAACCCACACACAGGCAGACGCAAACACTTAAACACTTCAACATGTAAACAAACAGTGTAGCAAATAGTTCCAGAGCACACATGCTGCTTTAAATACTCCATTTCTTACACACCTACAGGTTGTGCAAATCAAGGCTGCGTGTCGTTACCACTGAGTGAAAAACTGCTATTTTTAAAATGTCATCTTCTTGGTAGAAACACAGCAGATTTGTCTTAAAGGTTATTTTGAAAGAGTATTCTTAAGGATATCTTGCTTCCTTAATATGATCATTTCTTCTTTAATAGATATAAGGGTCAATGATGTTTTTTTGTGTCCATGTGGTTTAGTCAAATTTAAAAGGGTTAAAATTAGAAAATAAACAAATGAATAACTTGCACACATTCTTTTTTTTTGGACCCAGTATAAAAGTTCTGCTTTTAATCTATTTGAGAGAATATATTAGAGGATTATGGCAAAAATGTCTAAGTGGTGTAACCATAAAAACTTTGTACCAAATAATTCAACTTGCTTAAAAACAGTAAATTCTCAATAAAAAACCATATCAACTAGTTACATTATAACTTTTATATTAAATAAAGGTAATGGAATACAATTGTTTTACTTTTTTTTTTTTTTACAATATTACATTTAATCTGGGGAATCATGTCAATCAGGAACCATTTCAAGTAATTATTAGTATAAATCCACTTAAATCCACTGTAGGTGGATAAAATATGTAATATTTATCATTCTTTTATGGTTACACCATTTGACATTTTCAGGAGCATTCAGTCTTACCCATGTCTTGCAAATGTCACTTCAAATGACATAAAACCAACAAAAATACTAAATGTACATTTTAACTCATCTTGCCAACCCTTATTTGTCACTGACCCTTATATCACGGTTCAAGTAATAACAGTTTGACAATATAATTCTTTAAATCATAAAAAATCATCCAAATTGGAGGTGGAATGATGACAGAAAGTATATTGAGGAAAAGCACATGCTCACCATCTACATGTTAACCTCCAGCTGCTGACTGCATTTGCATTTCATCTCCTGTCATCTCATGAGAGAGCCACAGAGAACCTGCGCAGTGATTGAGGTCATCTGATCTCGATCTCTTCCTCTGTGCCACCGCATACATAATCATTATTATTAGCATTATCTTTATCTGGGTTTGTTTTGCTCAGGAAATTGAATTTGGTTCTTTTATGGGTATGTCATTACCCTCGGTCACTATGCGTGTTCTCGCAGTGAAAGACTCCCATATTATAAACATATTTGCTACTGCACTGTCATGTTAGATTAATTACGCTCCACGGGTGTCATTTTAATTAACGGCGCATTTGTTTTAGGTTTTATTTGATCAAAAATGGAGCAGAATTAGCAAAACCAACATCCTGTCGAAAGGATTAAGATGAACAACTGCTGCCAGACTGGCGATGCTTTGTACCACTCAGTATGTGAAGGGGATAAGTTGTTCTGCCTTGGCTGACGTTCAATTAAATCGGGTTTAAGAGTTCATACAGGCAGCCCTCCCTCCTTCTCTTCTCCTCCTCCTCTCCATCTCCTTCCTCTTTCTACTCACCCTTCACTTTGTCAACCTGACCTTGTCGCCTTTCCTTTTTCTCCCTCCCTGCTGAATCCCTCCCCTCTCGCTTCTGGTTGTATCATCACTTTCATCCCCTCCCCCTTCTTGCTGTAGAGTTTAAAGTATTCAGCGCAGTAGTAGGTAGGTTGCGTACTGTAGTTGTGGACACCCCCCCCCCCCACCCCCACCGACACACAACACCTTTGAGATGTGGTCCACGTCTTTAGAGGTAGCTTCGGCCAGCATAAACACAGACGACTTCTCTTCGTCCAGTTCGCTCGTTTGGCCCACCGTCAACCTCTACCCCACGACCCAGGATCAGCACAGGGGTCTGAAAAACGGGGGTTCAGGGGCCAATCGGGGCCGCCGGGACTTGATCCCAGGAGCAAGACAGATGGTTCAGCCGTGGGACGCGTCAGAGTCCGATCAGCGGCTCCTTCAGGGCGGACAGGTGGGCAGGGGGTGTTGAGTTGGAACTGGAAGGTGGAGTTGGAAAGAGATGTGGAGTTGGAGAGGATGAGTTGGAACAGTTGGCATTTCTAAAGGTCGAGACCTTTGCTGATTCAGCCAGAGACACAGAGGAGGAGAGGCAGCACAGGGTGTTACTCTGCGTGTGTGTGTGTGCGTGTGTGTGGCCCAGGTTTCCTTCCAAGCATAGACTGATGAAGAATATGCTCATTTTGTCTTTGCTTTTTTACGGCTAGTTCTGCTCATTTTGGGAACAAATGCTGTTAGATTTAGTAAGTCTTAAGAAATATAATGATACATGATGAGTGTGTGTGTGTGTGTGTGTGTGTGTGTGTGTGTGTGTGTGTGTGTGTGTGTGTGTGTGTGTGTGTGTGTGTGTGTGTGTGTGTGTGTGTGTGTGTGTGTGTGTGTGTGTGTGTGTGTGTGTGTGTGAGAGAGTGAGAATCAGAGAACGTCTGATGTGTCTGGGCATGCTGCCCACCTTTCTGTGATCCACCATGCCTGACAGGTGTCTCAGGGTCTCTGGCATAGGATAGGAGGATAGGCTGGCAGCACACACACACACACACACATTCTACAGACTCACACACAGTCATGGAACATGAGGCTGCAGCACGCGTCCGGACATACACATGCATACAAAAAAAAAAAAACACATGCACAGACAACTCCAGAAACACACTCACACACACACACACACACACACACACACACACACACACACACACACACACACACACACACACACACACACACATAAACATACATAAACATACACAAACCACAGGTTCAGCAGAGCAGATGGCGTGACGTCACTAAACCTTTGCCACCCTTCGGCGTGTCGCCACTGTATCTTCAAGTGACAGATGAAGTCAGGGAGGGCAGCCCTCTCTGATCTGTGATAGCCACAGCTCTTCTCTCGGCCGTCATTTTTAGTTTGCCAAAGAATAACAGCATATTTGATATCATCATGCATTCCATATCATATGTTTGATGTACAGAATATTTGTCTTGGTGGTATTTGGCTTTTGGAGCATGCTCAAAAGCACGATGGGTAATTCACAGCAAATAGATGCAATAGTAAAGTCATACAAAGCAGAACTGCTATGTACATACTTAGTGTAAAGTTGCCCCTGGAATCTGAGACAGACATGAATATTGACTTACACCTTATTTATCTGTGGTCACTTTTGTGTTTAAGCTTTCATTTTCCAAAGAGAATAAAACACAGTGCTTTACATCTTACAGTAGACTCTTGTGTCTGGTTTACTTGAGCAAAATGAAAAGTTACTCTACACTCACTAAAACCTTGTATTTGTGTGTCTCTTTCTTCGTCTGCAGTCTCACCTGGTGGCAGCCTTCGAGAAGAGCCTGAGTAACATGACCTGCCGTCTGCAGAGCCTCACCATGACCGCCGAACAAAAGGTACAAGAGCTTAGTCCTGAATTTGAAATGTACTGTGTGTGTGTGAACTCTGTGGCGAAGGGATTACAGGGAGGAGAAATGATGAGAAACAGGCAGCTGTTTGACATTGAAATAGTGCAGAGGAAAGTAACATCGCGGAGGTCTGCAGGTGTGAGTTAATGGTTTTTTTTTTTTTATCATTCAAGCTTCACTTCCTGACTCACAGGAGCCTTTTCATAGTAAAGTTTCAGTCATCGCCTGGATATTTCTCTCTAACCTTAACCAAAGTTCCCCAAACCTTCCTTTTTTGTATTACAGCCAGTTACAAGTCTCCAAATCTGCACCAAAACGCAAAGGTTCAACACATTCAATGAACTTATGGCCCGAAAATCCTTTTAAAACTAGAACATCCTCCAAAAATACTCCATCGTTCATCTGCTGCAGGGTTCGTTTCTCTCTGTTTCCCTACAAGTCGACTCCTTTAGCGACTGGAGAGCTCGAATGATGCTGAAACACTGATCACACAGCAGCGGCAATGTGCTCAAAGATATATCCCTTCCACAAATTATGAATGCTTCCTTCTGTTCACACACACACACACACACGCACACACACACACACACAGAAATCTGACGAGCCCTGGCAGCTTTTTAATCCTCTATAAATTAAAGCAGACTGGGATCTGGTGGGATGTCTTTGTCAAACAAGGCCATCCCAACTTTTAATTAAAGCAGAAACCCTATCTGCAGCCCTCGGTGGGTTTTTCAGGAAAGGCAGAATAAGAAGACTCCCTCTATCTGATCATGTTGGTTCAACAGAGGGTAGAGCTTTTTTTTTTAAATTCTAAGCAGGTGGTGCCGGGGTCGGGGGCAAATCCACTGTGAGACTCATATCTTTCCTATCTTCTGGAAAATACCCTCCCCCACTCATTCCCTTTTCCACTGAAAGCCAGATGAAATTTATAGCAAGGCTCTTGATGTGTTGTTTTTGGTGTGCGTCATCTTTACTAAACATCTTCTCTGTCTCTCAGGAGTCTGAGTTGGTTGAGCTCAGAGAGACAATAGAGTCACTGAAGACCCAGAATACCGACGCCCAGACGGCCATCCAGGTGGCGCTCAACGGCCCGGACCACCTCCACAAAGGTACATGAAGAAACCAGCAGCAGCGTTGGACCAAAACTTCTCACAAATAATCTGCAGAATCCAAAAAAAAATCTTTAAATGTCTTCAATTTACTTTTTGATATTCAAGGTCTAAAATTGTTTAAAAATGTCTGGAATTGTTGGAGGCAAAGCATTAAATTTGATTTGAGTGTAATTATACTTGTTCAGTTTATGTTATTTATCATTATTATCAGTATTTGCTGATTATTTTACATAAACCAACTAATCAACTTATTCATTAAAGTCTAAAATAATCAGCAGTTGGAACTATAATGAAACTAATCATTAGTTACAGTCCTATATAAATGACTTCAAAATGAGCTCCATTTCAACCCTCTAAACTATAGTAAAATCCTGCTGTTGTATTATTATATGTCTCAGCAATGGTATTTTAATTTCCTTAAAGAGGTATTTATAAAGTCATTAAATTTGTTGTTAGAAAATGTGCAGATACCCTGATCTGACATTTTGAGGTGGATTTTCCCCAAAATACTTAACTGTGCCATGAATGGAGCCTGATTGGCCCCAGAGGGGATTAAAGTCCTACTGGTGGAAGTGATTCTGCTGTGTCGGTCAGCCTTAGAAAGCCTTGACTAGTCATGAGAACAACCTGAATCAGAAATGACCTTTTTTCAGTCTTAACCTCCTCATAGCTGCTTACTCAAGCCGAGCTGAGCCCAGCATAGCAGAATATTAGAGGAATAAAGGTAGCTTCTCATCTTTTCAGTGCACTAAGGAAGACTTTGTTATTTCCAGACTTGCGGATTAGACGGCAGCACTCGTCAGAGAGTATGTCGAGTATCAACAGCGCGGCCAGTCACTCCAGCATGGGCAGCCTGGGAAAGGACACAGAAGACAAGAAGAAGAAGAAGAAGAGCTGGGTAGGTGGAAAAAAAACAGACACCTAGGCATCACCGGGAGAGTAAAGCTGGATAGCGATGCTCAAGAGTTTAAAAAAAACTGCATTTAAAACATCTGGCCAATTTAATATAGAAGAAAAACATGCAAGGAGAAAGTTCACAACCTTCACATCTTACTTTACATCTCAGAAATGTTCAACTAGTATTTGCTCCTCTGTAGGAATGCCAAAAAGTATAATCAAGATATAAACTGGATTTCAAGGTAGCTCAAGGTGATGCAGCACAGGTTCAGAAGCCTAAGGTGTTTTTACATTTTTTATAATGAGTTGTCTAGTCATCTTTTAAGAGGTGGATTTGGTGGTGAAAGACTCCTAATTCATAAATATGTGCATTATTCAGTGGCAGTTAAGCGAGATGAAATGTATTCCATATGCCCGCATTAAAAGATTAAATGTCTTCTTTGCATAGAGGAAGGGATTTTAAGGATCCATGAAATCCTGGAAAAGCTTTTTGTGTTGTTGCACCTGCTGCAAGAGCCTAAAAAAAAGAGCCCCAAATGTAGAAGTGGAACGTATTAGATATTGTTCATATACCTGCAAAGAGCTTGAACTAACCCTGATTCAGATTCCTGGAGGTCACGTTGACCTCTCGCCTAGCGCCAATCGCAGTCTTGCCACCGTATCCCCGTTGCTAGGTTACAATGCTGAGATGTTGTCAGCTGAGTGGAGGGCTAACGGAGGGTCGAGAAGACGAGTCAACCACCCCTGCAATTACCGTTTGAGACTCGCTTGGGTTTTCCAATACGCAGCTACATCAGCATGCAGATTGGGGCTCGACAAGAAGCGAAGTGGCCACTCGCGTCACAGATATCGAAGTTCGGCTTGAAAAACAAGGCGACGGCTGCTCAGAGGTGAAAGGGAGCGCCGGCTGAATCACAGCGGCGAGTGGGAAAGTTTGAGCAGAAGTGTTGAAAGAGAACCACTCTGAAAATGGACTGTTAAATTGCTTTTGAATAGGCTCTTAATTCTCCAGGTGCTTGAATAGACTCGGTCAAGTTCTGAGGTCTGAAACAGCAGCAGGCCAAGCGTCTAACATACACATGGATTAGAGTTTAAATCTAGCCCAAAAAAAGAGATGAAATAATCTAAAAAGCGCACATTCACCACCATAAAGTGCTCTCCTCTCTCCCTCTCTGCTCTCCTCTGTGATTTTTTTTTCTGTTCTTTGCTCCACACTCAGTGTCCTTGGCTGAGAGCCGTTATTTGGTGCAGCCCCCTGAGTCAGACAGATGACATATTAGAAGTTCTCTCTCAGCCAAACATGCACACAGCCCAAGCCAGAGCTCACTGTGTCTGTACTGCAGTGCAAAAACTCCTGCCCTTGAAATGAAAATGCATGCTAACAGCCCCAAAAAGTGTGACAACCTATCCCGCCATGTTTAGCAAACACCCCCCCCCCCCAAAAAAAAAAAAAAAATTCATGTCAGGCTCAGAAATGCAAATCAACCCTTATTTAAGCAGCAATTAATTATTCATTTGCATAAATCCTGCCTCGGCATATGTACGGAGTGTAGAGACAAGGATGAAGTTGAAGTGAGGTTACTGAGATGGAAGTGAGCAGACGGATGGTTTTCTAAATAGGTAGATCGCCCTTTTCAATAAGGCTTCTCCCTACATCTGCCCCCGCTGAAGTACCTTGATTAAGACTCCAGTTTCTCCAGTTTGCTTCTGTGTAATTGATATCTTGACTTCTAGCCTCCCTGTGGAGAGAAAAAACTGCACACACACACAGATTCATTATTCCACACACACAACTCTAATACCAAGTGTGCTCCTCATGCATGTTAGAGTATGAATACATAACATCATTTTGGATAACTTATCATCACATTTTGTTGGTAAAACTAAAGAGAAATTCCATCTATTCTTTTTCCATCCTGCTGTAAAACATTTATTATATTTACTGAAACATTAAATGAATGTACTGTATTTGTGTATTCTGCTAAACATGATTATACATCTTTTTTCATACTGGTTTCATGCAGCATCATGGTCTACGTGCTTGTTTAGTCTTTAGTAGTAGCTTTATTGTCATTATAATGAGGGCCAGATAACAATATTTAACGAAATTTAAATAGCAATCCCTGAGGACAATTAAAAACAATTTAAGACATAAAAAACCATAAGAAGCATAATTATACAGTATGGTGCCACATACTGTATAATTATGCTTCATTCACATGCACACTATAACTGTAACTGAACAAAACTACCATATGAAAAGTGTTTGTTTTTTTAGCATGGGGTCCAAATCATACTTTTACCTTATTTAATCCTAATTCCAATTTTAACACCAGTAAATTGTATCAACTTGTTTTACCCTCACTCCAAATATATATTTCTCCATCATGCTACAATTCATCTTTGACAGAAAACATCACTGCTAAAGCCTGACCAATATATCGGTCAGCCATTATTATTGGCCGATATCGGCCTATCACAGATATATCAGTATCAGCCGATATGTACCAATATATTTTAGTTTTTAACTTCATGTTGGCAGTATTTTCTGTGTGTTTGATCCTTCTTCTTAACTCAAGTTATAAACTTATATTTTATAGGTTAATATAAGGGCCCGACCAATACTGGATTCTTGGGGCCGATACTGATAGCGATATTAGGGAGTAAAAAAATTCTGATAGCGATATTCTGGCCGATAATCTTAAAGATACAGAATATGTGTATAAAATGCACATTTTTTGCAATGTGGTTATCAAACACTTGTGATTAAGATATGTGATGGAGGCTGTGATATTATACAGTTTAACTATAAACACAGTACACTGAAACAGTGAACTACACTGGGAATTTAATCATTATAAATTCCTATAAATAGTAATAATACATACAACGAAAAGATACGTGTGTATAAAACTTGAATGAAGAGAAAGGATCAAATGCTACCTATATAACTTATATTTTTGAAATTGATGCATATTGATCAACATATATGCCATTACCAGAATATGTCACCAGCTCGGGAAACTACTTTTTAAAACGATTTACAATTAAAACACTTGAAAGTTTTTTGTTGCCATTTGGAACACGACCACTTAACGTTGATGAGCAGCTGCTGAAAGTCTCACATTAAGTTTAACAACTCATAATGTGCTTCCCTATCATGCGAGCAAGCATCCATCACATAACAGGAAGATGAACAGGATGCTCTGAATGTAATCATAATACCAATCACAGTCGTTATCATCATCCTCGCAGCAGCAATAACTGTATTTGCTTAAAGCAGAGTGCTCATTAAAACACTTGAGCAGCCAATAGCTTTTCTCTCAGCAGAGAGTTTGTGTGTGTGTGTGTGTGTGTTTGTGTGTGTTTGTGTGTTGGTGTGGCTTAACGCTGGGTGTGTTCTGCATCTTCAGGTGGCTGATTCCATCCCGGCTCAGGTCAGTGGCTCCCAGAGTGTCTTCTGTATGTGTGCAGTGGTTATTCCCCCATCCTCCCTTCCTCCGTATTTCCTCCTTTTTTCCCCCACCTCTCAGAGCAACCTCTCCTTTACCTTTTCTGGAAACGTCGGCATGGATACAGCAACCCCTTCATTCCTCCCTCCTCCTCTTCCCTTGCTCATTTTGACTGCTTGTTCAACCCTAATTTGTAGGGCCATTAAAAAGCCTGATCTACAAATCCTCCCTCCGTCATATCCATCTGTACTTACAGCCTTGCTTTTTGCCTTCCTCTTTACCTAAACCAGACAGTGACCATTGCTTGGAAACAGCAAGGAGTGATTTCCTGATCTGGCAGGATGTGATGTCGCCAAACATTTTATCTCTGATGTAATCGGGAAGACTGTATTGATTGTCTTCGCCTCTGTGTATTTGTGTTTTTTGTCTTGCAGTTACGCAGCTCCTTCAAGCAGGCCTTCAGCAAGAAGAAGACCAAATCTCAATCGGCCCACGACGAGATGGAGGAGATGACCGACTCGCTGCCTTCCTCGCCCAAGCTGCAGCACGACAACAGGCAGGGCAGCATCGCCACGCTGCACTCATCACCCTCCACCACCGAGTGAGTTACTACACACACAAACACACATGAATCTGCTCAGGTCATTCTCATCTTTCTGTGAATATTTAACTCACACAAGGGTCAATGACATATTTTTGTGTCCATGTGGTTTAGTCAAATTTAAAAGGGTTAAAATTTTAAAATAAATGTATGAATAACTTGCACACATTCTTTTTTGTGGACCCAGCATACATCTTCTGCTTTTAATCCACTTGGAGAGAATATATTAGAGGGTTATGGCAAAAATGTCTAAGTGGTGTAACCATAAAAACTTAGACAACTAACAACTAGTTTGGCATGAGCTTACATTATAACTTTTTAAATTAAATAAAGGTAATTGAATACAGTTGTTCTAAATATAAAATCTGGGGAATCATGTCTATCAGGAACAATTTCATTCTGTTTAGGGTCAAATTTGACCCATTTTTACATTTGAGAGCTGTAAAAGCACCATATACACATTTATTTTACCCTAACTTGCATCTTTTTAAAATATATATGCAGCTTATACACATTTTTATATATTTAATTGACAAATTTGACTTGTGTTTATTAAAAAATACAAAGCATTCAAACATCACATTCTATAAAATGTTCTCCTGGACCATAAAATAGTGATTGTGAATGTCTTTTTAATCAAACAGAAGGATTCATTAACATTGATGATTAATGTGAGTTGCTGTATAGATGACTCATGAGTCAGAAATATAAGTCAAAACTATTTTTTAAGATATTTTTGAATTGCTCATCTTGCCAACCCTTATTTGTAACTGACCTATATATGCATCAAATTCCTTCTGTAAGTCACTATTTGTTTTTTTTTCTTCACATATGTCTGTAAATCCTCACCTCACTTTTTCTTTAATCTCTCTTCCGGCCTCCCCGTTCATCCTTTTTCTTTAACGTCTCTCCGCCTGCTGTAGCAAGTGCTTTTGTGATAGCAAGTCCTCCCCCATTTGGACGCCAAAGAAAAAGCAAAACGGTCATGTGGTCTACAAGCACAGATCTCGGTAACAGGCACCTGGCATGCTCCGAGGGAGTGTGTAGTGTGTAGTGGGGGGTGTGTTGGTGTGACTTTCTCCTGCATTTTAATGCCTTAAAAAAAAAAAAAACCTGGCATGTCAGAGGTGATGGATCGTCACCGGCACATACAAACTAAACCAGGACCCGTTCTCAGTTTTATGAAAATGATCACTATAGGCTGAATAAAGGGTGACAAGGACAAGCAGTAATCATTCTCTCAGTCTTGCCAGAGCAAATTGTGGCTGTGCGTCACTGCAGAAGGGACAGGAAGTAGCCATTTGAAGCATGTGAGTACATTCTGTGCACATCTGCTGTGCTGTGTGGCACCTGCTTAGAATCTGACTTGGTTTTGTCAGAAGAAAAGCATGTGGATTTTTTTTATTTAAGATGACACAGTGAACTACATAAGTGTGACACATTCCTGTTGTGTTATGACTTAAGTTACTGTTTTAAATATCTGCCTGCTGTTGATGGAAATAGTTGAATCTCTGCTGTAATGATGCACCTACTGAAGATCCCACACTACACATGCTCTTTAGATATGCAAATCCAACCATAACTGCAACATGTGTTTGACTTACAGTATCAGAGTTGCTGAAAAAAATAGTTTACTTATGGAGTAGTGTAAATGGGAAGGATTCGCTGTCCCAAGCGCCCCGCTACCTCAAATCAATACAGTACTATACAGCTTTCTTCACTGACTACAGCTTCCCTCTAAACTTCAGCTCTCTTGCTTCCTTTAATTGTGTATTTTTCGATCCAGATAAAGTGTGTGTGTGTGTTAATGTGTTTGGTATAACCCTCAAGATGACCCCCCTTCCTCCTCCTCCTCCTCCTCTTCCCCATGTGTAATCCCGGGTTGCAGGCTGTGTGAATGCACCGAGGCCGAGGCTGAAGTCATCCTGCAGCTGAAGAACGAGCTGAGAGAGAAGGAGCTCAAGCTGACAGACATCCGCTTGGAGGCGCTCAGCTCCGCCCATCACCTGGACCAGATCCGAGAGGCCATGAACCGCATGCAGGTGAGGTTGCGCTCGCCAGTTAAACGCAGGTCAGAGCTTGTGCTGGCTGACCTGCTGGCGTCTATTTATGTTTGACATTCAGGTCAAACTGGAGCAGCATGCAGGATTGACCATTTGTTAGAGGAACATGTGGTGTGAATGTGAATGTGGCGGTCAAATCTAAATATCAAACTTAACTTCAGTTCTGTTTGCCAAACAAGATTCTGTCTCACTATTAGTTTCATACAGGAACTCTCTCTAGAGGCTCAGATAGAGGCATCTCAGGGAGAAAGAAACACTTTTGTTTGTCTTACAGTTGTTTTTTAGCCTAGACTCAAATAACACAACTTTATTCTGTGTGTCCAATTTATGATGTGTCAGCTACCAGAGCACAGTGTTGCTATATCTATACACAGCTTAGCTTATATGCAGGTTAGCCATTAAGTTGCACTTTAATACAGATACATATATTATAGAGAAATGATTTATGATTGTGTCCACAGTAACATGCAAACAAATGCAGCAATACGCCATCAAAGGCAGGGAAGAAGGCTGTAACCATTGCTCAGTTTAAAATATATAAATAAATGCCTTAAGCAGAAGAAAGTGCTGGTGCCAACAGAGAAAGCAAAATAACTGCTTCAACTTTGGAGATTTGACATGATGCTACGTTAGCCAATCAAATGAGTGCAAGCACACATTGTTTGTAGAATCCTGTGAACACTGTATTTCTACTGTTTGCCTCATGATACAATTGCTGCTTTGGTAATTTCTTGTTTTAAAACCCTTTTCTTATAGTATTATTAATATGAGTGTGAACAGAAACTTTGTATTTGTTTTAAAGAACATTCTACAGCACAGCTTTGGTCAATACATGATAATATAACACAAAAAACAATGAGTAATAGGATTCTAAAGCCTGCTAATTAGAGTTCCAGCTATTACAAAGCACATTGAACCAGCATGCTGTGTCAGCTAAAAATAAGCAATTAAGTGAGTTCGTCTTCTCAGTGCTGAATATACTCTAAAAGGTAAGCATGTTCCAAGTAGGCAGAGTGGAATTGTTTCCTTGTTAATGAAGCTGAATATAAATATACAAAGAAAAGTTTTCCTACTGCAAATAGATGTTTTTTTTTAACATTTTTTATTATTTTATTCCTATTGATGTAGTGCAATGAAAAGTCACCCATCAGTTCAAAGTATAACATTCAGAGCTGCTGCGTCATTTCATTCTTTAAAAGAAGCACACGTTCAAAAGAATATCGCCTATCACCATAAACGCCTCGGTTAAGTGGATCTTTGCGGATGTGGATTGCCTCGTCTGAATGAGCCTATAGTCTCCCTTCAGATCTGGGGATCATGTAAGGCTCCTTATCTGAGACTCGTCTTACACTACAAAGAGAGCCTTGAAGATCAAAAAGCCGCTTTACAGCTCATAATTCCAATAATACTGATGGAGAATAACACCAGTGGCTAGACTGAATGCAGGGAAATGACCGTTTGCTGTTGGAACGGACTGTGACCCAATGTTATCAGAGGCTTTGAATGCAGTTTCTATTAGTGTGTGTACCAGTGTGTGATTACCTATCTTATGCTGAATCACTCACAGCTTTAAGGAGCAGTTTTAAAGCTCTAATATCACTTAGTCTTTAATTCACACGAGATGTACTTGGTGAATAAAGCCGTAAAGTCTACATTCTAAATTACTTAATCAGTTACTTTAGTCATTTTTATGCAGTGGTTTGTGTTGCTTTGGCATATTTTTCTGCTGCTGCGTATTTTTCTGCTTCTTCAAGGTTTTATTAATAAAGGCTTAAACAGAATGATTAAAACAATTGCACAATTGTAAAGGGAAGTTTCAAATTTCTTAGGCTACTTTAACTTTGAATCCAATCATTTTGACCTTAAACACATTGTTTCAGGTCAAATTTCTACATTTTAAGGGAAATCTCAAGTACCATGATAATTTGAGTCCATTATATTCCTCTGTGGATGTAAAATGAAACCATTCCACAAAGTAAGATATGATATGATATGATACGATACGGTGGGAAAGTTCACAGTATTGCAGCAGCAAGTGTATAGCAAAAATAGAACAATTAATACTAAGTTATTACACAGGCAATAAAAACACAGTAGTAAAAAAAAATGTATCGTAAAAAACTGTACCATTATGTACAAGAGTAATATTGGTGTTGAATGGTAATATACCTGAGTTTGATATTGTTATTGCACAGTTGAACTGAAGTAATAGTTAAGTACAATTCCTTAATTTTAACTTCTAATCTTTTTCTCACTGAACAGAATGAGATCGAGACGCTGAAAGCGGAGAACGACCGCCTCAAGTCCAGCGGCAACGCCACGCCAACGGCCACGCCCATCAAGACGGCCCGGCCGCCATCCGAGACTTCCAGCACATCCTCGTCCTCCTCGCGTCAGTCCCTGGGGCTGTCGCTCAATAACCTCAACATCACAGACACCATCATGTCAGGTCAGTTGAGTGTCAGAGCTGGTGTCCACGCCGTGTCGATCTCAAGTGTCAAATTGGTGTAAATCAGTGTTAACGGCCCGCAGTCTGTTCTGAGCAGTGAGAGCAGTAACTGTGAGAGAGTGGAGCAAGTGAGTCCCCACAAACCAAAAATAATACAGCTCAGAATGCTTTCACTGGCCAATCAGGATTCGGTATTCAACAGAAGTGTGTAATAACCCCCCATAAACATTTTATAGTTTTTAGGAGGACAAGTTGTTTCTCTTTTTCTTACAAAGAGGTATATTCAGCCATTGAGAATTAAACTTCCAACCATGGCATTGTAAGTGCCATGTTCTTGTGTTGTGTTAAGCCGTAGGACACAGTTTATAGTCTGCAGTAACTCTCAGGGCAGGATTTTTTTTTTCTGTGGCATCGAGTTGGATTAGCTCCCTGCATACTTGCCTCAGTAAATGTGAGAGAATAGTGTTTGCAGAGAGAAATGATCCAGAAGAGCTGCGTGGAATGATGAAATAGCTCTCTACTGCGGACATGCCGAAAATCTCTCCAGGCCTGCTCCGTTTGAGGAGGGAAAGAGTTTGTCCCTCTCACTCCTCCTATAATTAACATAGAAGGCGCAGCTCTCTCCCAGGACGCGGACCCTCGTTAATTGACGGAGGGATGAGCTGAGAGCAGTGACGCGTGGGAAGACGAGTGGGCCAACGGGCCGTTATCACCCCAACACAGAGCCCTCAGCGAAGGGAATCCAAATGACGAATACAAAGTACCCCCCCCCCCCCCTCCCACTTCTCTTTCCAAAATGGAGAATGGGGAAAAAGAGAATGAGGAGAGACGTAGGATGGGAGTTAGTGGTGGTGTAGCAGAGACTTGTTGCCAAAAGTTAAAGGTGGCGTCAAACTTGCCCAAAGCAGAAACATAGCCGCAAAAAATTGAAATATAGTGAGTGTTGCTGCTGTCATCTATTGTATTAGTTGTCTCTAATAGTTATAAACGGATAAAAAATGGCTACCAAAGGAAGCTGAAATCGAATGTTCACCATGTGTCCAGCAAACAGCAGACAGATAAAGGTAGTGACTAGCTGGTGAACACAGTAAAAAACTTATTATATCTATCAGGTGGCGAGAAACACAACTCCAAATGAATGCTAATGTTGCTTCATGTCTACTGGATATGGATACAAGCAACAGTTTGCTAACACATTTACCTAAAATGGTGATATGACAGTATGTCAGTGTTGTGTTCACGGCTTTTCTCTGCTGCCCTCTGGTGGACAAAAACATGTTATTGCAAGTTTAAATTTAAAAAAACTTAAAGTTGGTAAGATAGAGAGAACTACAATTTAGAGAAGAAGACTGTAAGTGGCTGTGGTAAAGTTGAAAATTTGGACACTATTTGACTGGTCACAAAGGTCAAAAAGGTAGAAGTCCTTAAAAGGACCCGACTATTAAGACTTGTATGTCTTAATACGCTATGATTGCTCTCCCCTACAAAAATACCCAGACTGCATTGCGACGTAAACAACAATGGCGACATATGAGTCAAATCATTTTTTCCAATTTTATAAAAAAACAAGACTTTATATCACATTGGTTTAGTTGATGCCAACATTTTGATAGTCTGGGTTCCTTTCAAATTCAACAAGTTGAGCCTGAGTCTTTCATCAGTTGAGAGAGATGACCATGAAATGTTGGCACAGCGATGGAAACAATAAACTGGGAGTAGATGCTTTTCTATAAGACTCTAGTCTATAGACCAGATGTTTATGATTGGCACAGCGACACACTATCACTGTGCTTTATTATGCTTACTCAAGACTTGAGTTTCCCAAGTTTTGCGATATTCGAGAACTGACAGCCAGAGAAACAGCTCTGTCAGCAGCTGGCCTTGAGAGTCTGTGACTGACAGTAAAGAAGGGCTTCATATAAATGTGTTTGCGCTGATGGTTAAAATATACTCTATGGTCATCAAGTCATTTATTTCTTGTCCTGTCTTTTTCTCTTGGTTACTTAGTTGTTTTTTTAGATTAACTAATACAAACAAAAGTCAGAAAGCACAGCAATTGTTTGTATCATATAGACAACCAGTCACAAACGAGCTAGTAAACTGTTCAGCAAATACCTCAAATGAACCTCTTCCTGTTCAATTGACTTTTTCTTCTGTGTATAAAAATTCTCTCTCATATTGAACAATCTTTCATTTCCTCACATAGTTGTTCTTACATTTTCGTTCCTTGCACTCACTCGCTCTGTATGAGAACATTGATTAAATGTGAAAGTAATTATCACATGAAAGAAACTCATTAGCTATCTTTTACTGTAGTCTACTGTTTGTCCATTTCCAGCTTATGAGTATTCGCCAGCAGGCAGAGAGAAAGTTTGTTTGTAATGAATCAAACCTCTGAATGATTAAAGTTGGTTTTGTTTTTAGATATTCTGCTAGACGACAGCTACGAGGGCAACCTGCGCAAAGAAGGCCGGAGTGTGCGGATAGTGGTCACCATCAACAGCGGGCTCAGAACCACCAAGGTTAGTGGATGATGAGTTCAGGTTATTTTGTCTTGTTTTATCTTTATTTATTCTGACTCCTGGGTTTTGATTGATTTAACTTTGCAGGGAACACAAAGCCAGCAATACCTGATTGGCTCTATAGGTGTGAGTGGGAAAACCAAGTGGGACGTCCTGGATGGGGTCATCAGACGCCTCTTCAAGGTAAGCAGACTGTAGCTGGTTGATGTAGGTCAGTCATGGTAAATGGTAAATGGACTGTACTTATATAGCACTTTTCTAGTCTTTCAACCCCTTAAAGCACTTTTACACTACAAGTCACATTAACCCATTCACACACACATTCATACACTGTTGGCACAGCTATCGGGAGCAATTTGGGGTTAGGTATCTTGCCGAAGGACACATCAGCATGTGGACCCGAGGAGCCAGGAATCATAGCAAGGCTCTTTCGATTAGTGGATGACCGCCCTACCTTCTGAGCCACAGCTGCTTATTCAGGCACAAAATAGATTTTTTTCCACAGCAGATATTTGACTCGTCTTAGCAGTAACATCACAGGTGTAACAATGACTCTGTTGCATTTAGATTTGTCAATAAACTACGCCATTGAGCCAGCATGTACAACACCACAGCCGAGGAACTGGCTCATCTAAATGCAATGTTAGTGTGAAACTTAAATGTAATAAACGACATCTTTGGTTTAATTTGTTGAAACGTCTGCCATGAGAAATGTTCATGTCATTGTTGTTGAATCGTGAGTACACCTATCATGTTCAGCTACTTTGTTGATAAGGGGTCATTCTAAAAATGTGCAAAGCTGCATCATTCCTGAATCTACATACACAGACACACAGTCTATTTAAAAGTATGTTGGACCATAGAATAGCATCACATCTTTACATCTAAGCACGTCTAACTCCCTCCCTCCCCTCCCGGTCCTGCAGGAGTATGTGTTTAGGGTGGATCCTCTGACCAGCCTTGGTCTGAGCTCAGACAGCATAGTCTGTTACAAAATGGGCGACGTGGTTCGCTCCCACGCCTCCGAAGTGCCTGAGCTGTTGCCGTGCGGCTACCTGGTGGGCGACAACAACGTCATCAAGGTCAACCTCAAAGGTACGACAGCGAGGAGACAGAGTTTCTATTTCAGGATTAGAGCTGATGTAGAAACCTGGTTTAGATCTTTAAGATAACAGTTTGGGACTGTGAGATATATGAATGTGTAGTAGAGTATGCAGTAAGTGGTTTATTGAATGCTTGTTTGTAAGGACACCAACTGGTCTTGAAATATTCACATTTACATTTTTACATCTACTTTCCTCCACCTCTTCCTTCCTCATCCTAGGTTTGAGGGAGAACAGCATTGACAACCTGGTGTTCGACACGCTCATTCCAAAGCCCATCATCCAGCGGTACCTCAACCTGTTGATGGAGCACCGTCGCATCATCCTCTCAGGACCCAGCGGCACCGGCAAGTCCTTCATGGCCGCCAAGCTGGCCGAGTTCATCATCTCCCAAATGGGACAGAGGGTGACGGAGCACAACCTGGCCAGCTTCAACGTGGACCAGAATTCCAGCAAGGTAAGGAAGGAGCGTTCGGGAGTGGGAGCCATTTCCTCCTTTATCTTCAATTCATGATGTATGCATGTAGCTGGATACATTTTTTCTTTCCTTGTGACAAATGAAGGGAAAAAGGTTTTTGTATATCACATGCAGACATTTCTTCAGATCTTCAAAGATGACAGGTCGCGTTTGCATTTTGGTCTTTTTTTCTGCTACTGTGTATGCAGAAATTGGAGTTCTCTTCTTATGCTGTACAGTTTTCCCTGTATGATTACTGAATGCTGGTACAAAATTGCAGTTCTAGAAAAAAGGCCTTGATTCTGAAGGACTGACTCTACAATCTGACATTTGCCTATCATGTTTCTGATCATCCATGAAGAAAAACATCCTAGCAATTAAATAACGGGCGCCAGAATGTGAAATTCATCACTGATCGCTGCTTTTTCATTTGTTTTTTCATTTTCAATTTTAATCATTACAGTTAAACTTAAATAAAAAAAGAAGCAGTCTCAGATTTGCACATTATTATTTATCAAACTTACATTTCAAGTCCTTTATCATCCGCATTACAAGCTGTTAATGCTTCCTTGTCCAGGACCTGCGTCAGTACCTGTCCAACCTGGCAGAGCAGTGTAACTCAGAGGAGACAGACACAGAGCTCCCCACTGTGGTCATCCTGGACAACCTGCACCATATTGGCTCCCTCAGCGACATATTCAACGGCTTCCTCAACTGCAAGTACCACAAATGGTGAGTCAGGACTTTTACTCCCTTCCAAGCTTAAAGATTAGTACTCGCATTTGGAATTGTATTGTTATTTTTGGTGGGTAGTAGCTAAAACCGAGGCAGATATACATTAGAATCAAAGTCAATCGTGTAACTGAGTACTGATGGATCTTGTCATCTTTGTCTCCATTAGTCCTTATGTTATTGGGACCATGAACCAGGGTGTCTCCTCTTCTCCTAACCTTGAGCTACACCACAACTTCAGGTTTGTGACAGCACTGGAATGTCTCTTTGAACTCTAATACTTGATCTCAAAATATTGTGTAATTACTATAAGCTCTTTATATTGAGTTTAAAATATTCTTCTTGTAATATGTACAAGTGTTATCAGTTCCACAGAGAAAGCTCATTTAGGTTTATTTGCTTCGCATCATGTCACTTGTCTGATAATGTAATTCTAGCTCTCTGCATGTAATATCTCACAGATTGTAAACCATAAACTTTTTTTTTTCAGAGGGAGTGCTGTAATTAAATCTCTTGGATAATTATCCTTGTTAAATGAAAATGAATAGACAATAAGTGAGGATCATTTGTGTTTGGCTTGTTTGACTAGCTGATGATTTGGCAAATATAAAGTCATTAGTGAAAGCTTATCATGGGCCAGACATTAATTTAATGTGAATCATCACAGTGAAGTGAAATAAGCCAAAAACTCTTTATACTGAAACGGCACAAGTCACATCATCTTTAATATGAGCTGCTGTGATGATGAGACGTCTGATGGAGCGGTGAGTTGTTTTATTAGCTCCCGCTGCTCTAATTACACCATTGATCATCTGTCCTGTCGTAGGTGGGTGCTGTGCACCAACCACACTGAGCCGGTCAAAGGTTTCCTGGGTCGCTTCCTGCGGCGGAAGCTGATAGAGACGGAGATCAATAAGAACATGCGCAGCAATGACCTGATTAAGATCATTGACTGGATCCCCAAGACCTGGCAGCACCTCAACGGCTTCCTGGAGGCACACAGCTCGTCTGATGTCACCATTGGTCAGTATATCTCTCTCATTCACACACACACAAACGCACACACACGCACTCACTCACACAGAATACTGAAGCCTGTGCGGTGTACCCACTGTCTGTCTAACCACACTCATATTGACTCTTGCAATATTAGTGAATATTAGTGAATGATACATTCAGAGTCACTGAACCGCTTTTAATTGCTTGAATTAAAAGTTTAAGTGAGTGTGTGATGCTCACAGTTTATCATCCATCTTCCAACCACCAAACACTCATCATCTGGGCTCTTGATCCCTACAGGCCCCCGTCTCTTCCTGTCCTGTCCTATGGATGTAGAGGGCTCTCGGGTCTGGTTCACTGACCTGTGGAACTACTCCTTGGTGCCCTACCTGCTGGAGGCTGTCAGGGAAGGACTTCAGGTAAGATATAACACAGCCTTAAATAACATTAGATCTAATTCAACAGTCAAAGTAATTACAAAAAACATGGTTTTAAATCTGTGCTGTTATCAGTAGATATACTGTATGTACAGTTTTACTATAAGAAAGAAGGAACCAGAATCCTTGAATTATTTATCTTAGATGTTTTTCAAATTATTATATAATAACAGTAATGTAGTGTGTTAATGCAACAAAGTCTAAATAACCAAAATGTATGAATTTATAAAGTAAAAAAGGTCAACTTCAGGACAAAAATGATTACTATACTATACTTACTACTATAGCTGGATGGCACTCTGCTCTCCTTCTGCTGAGCCATTATTGCCACGCACCACTGTGTCTGCACGGCTGTTTAAATGTTACGAGACAAGTAATGAAACTGAGAAGATAATAAAATTCACCCTCTGATTTTTATTTCACTGCACACACTTCTTTTGCGATTCACAAGAAGCACATACAGTGTGTGATTAAAACTAGATTAGATCATCATAATTAGATTCATGAAAATACAGAGCAGTCTTTCAACACTATATGTCTCCATATAAGTTAAAACACTCACATAGGGTTTCTTCTTTACTCGTGTCTTCTTCCCTTTGCAGCTGTACGGCAAAAGAGCCGCATGGGAGGATCCGTCCAAGTGGGTGAACGACACGTATCCCTGGAACGCCGCCGCGCTCCAGCAGGAAGGCCAGTCGCTGCTCCAGCTGAGGCCGGAGGACGTTGGTTACGACGGCTACAGCTCGTCAAAGGAGGGAGCGTCGTCCAAGCAGGTGTCTCAGAGCGACACAGAGGGAGACCCGCTGGTAAGAAACACATCAAACACATGATTCTACATTTAAGACTTGAAAAGATGTAACAGAAGTGGATAACAGATTTTTGAAATAACCAAACACATACATTCATTTGAACTGTGACCTGAGGTTAATGTTTTAATTCAGTCATTCTAATATGTTTCTATATTCATGGTGCAATTTTAACAAATCAAGGCTGCTGGTTTCCATAGAAACCTCAAACAAGCGTTGCCATGGCTTTTGCCAAGTGAAAAATACAACAAATTAAGAAAGCTGTAGGAAGAGGAAGAAAGTAGCGAGGTGGTACCATCTTGCTGAATGCGCGCAGACACACACACACACACACTGGAAGGAGGGTGAACTTCTCAGGGAGAGTAGAGGGAGAGAGGGAGAGAATTAATTTCCATTTGTTGGGTTATTGCAACCCAGGAGGAATTAAAGGTTAGTCATCCAAAAACGACTGACTTAATTTCGCAAGTGTGTGTGTGTGTGTGTGTGTGTGTGTGTGTGTGTGTGTGTGTGTGTGTGTGCGTGCGTGTGCGTGTGCGTGCCCAGGCGTGCCCAGCATAGGCTCATTGTAGGAACACTTGAAGCAATGTGCCAGATTGCAGCAGCACCTCTGCATTATTTAGACCATTAGCTCTGTCACACAGATGAGACTTCGTGCAGTTTTGTTGTGAAGACTCGCAGCAACATTTTAAAAGTGTATTTCATCACATGTAAAATATAGAAAGCAAAGTTTGCGAATCATCAGACTTAAGTGTTTTTAAGCCACTCCTCATAGCATTTCTCACACATGAGTATTTCTATAAGATATTAGTCTCAATCTGTGGTTTACAACCTTTTTGGCAGATGACCCCTCAAAAAGAAGCAGCGTCTACAAAACTGTGTTTTCTTAACGGTTTCACTTGAATAAGCCTGGAGATGAAAAGTTTTTTCATTCTAACCATATATAAAAATACATCTAACTACAATTTTTACTCATGTCTAGACCAAATAAACCAAAAAAAACCCCCACATCATCCACATCCTCAATCTCTCTTATTAAAGTGTGTTTTGTGGCGTTTGCAGATGAACATGCTTCTAAGGCTGCAGGAAGCTGCTAACTACTCCAGCACGCAGAGCTGCGACAGCGACAGCACCAGTCACCATGACGACCAGCTGGACTCCTCGCTGGAGTCTGCGTTGTGAGACCAAGAAGCTTCGCCGGGAGACATCACATCCTTGAAACCCTGAAACCGGGAGACCACGGGAACCTTTGAACCTCCATCACTACCAGACACCCCCACAGTGCACGGATGTAATGATATATGAAAAGTTTTATTATCCAAAAATGATACAACACCACCACCCCCCCATGAGAAAGAAAACACATATTTTTACATAAGAATGGTGCAATATTAGATCAAATTATCATGTTTTAAAGGGCAGTAGCCAACGAGCATCCTAACCAATCATACAAGTTAGACGGTTCTATTTTACAGACCTCAGACAGTGAATTTAGCTCATTTTTTTAACGTGTGTATAACATTTTAGGATGTAACTTTTCATATATGTGTAGGTGGGGCGTGTCTGATAAGGGACAGTAGTTCCTCTGAAGTTGACTTCTAAAGAGTAATCACATTAGTGCTCACGATAATGAGCCGCTGTTCGCTCCATTATTTCTAACTTTGGGCGTCAATCTCCAAAGTGTCCAAGAAACGAGAGAAAGCAGAGGGTTTGACACAACTGGATTTCTTTTGGGGTTATTTTTGTTTTGTTCAATCCCAGTTATATCTTCAGATGTTTACAATCGGGGAGTATCGGGGGTGGGAAGAGGGAGGGTGCCGATTCTGTTGTTTTATGTCTTTCCTTGTTTACAGAGGTGCTTCTCACAGACACACATACACTCACGTACACAAACGCACTTACACACAGGCAGCAGGAGGAGGGGGAGACACTCCTTTTAATCAGAGGCTTTAATTGGTTCAAGTGCCCCAAAGTGACCAAAGTGTCCTTCAGCAAGGCACTGTATCTCCACCACCTCTGACCCCACCCACTGAGGGAGGCGAGTAATGACAGTGGTTCTCTTTTTCCAAATCAAGGACCCCTAAATGGCACAAATTAGAACATGGACCCCTATTTGATAAGATTTTTTGCCTTTAGATGTTTTATTACAGAATGTGTATGAGAACCAAGGCTGTAGAACATTTAAGGTGATGCAGTGCCCTCTGGTGGCCATATTGGAGGCTCTTAGCTCTTAAAAAAAAGTGGCTTTGAACAGCTGATTGTTTCTTTACATATAAATTAGACTCACTGCAGATCCATTTGATTCATTCTGTGTTTTAATAATGTCAAAAACCAGCTGTTTGTCCTGGTTAACTAAACTAGCTCCTCGCAAGTTACTGTTCTAAAGTAGAGTCCATGGCTAAAGGACACATTTTGTTTCTATATCTACTGTATATCTGTATCACCTTTTTTTGGGTGTTTGTACTTTTTCTGAGCATAATTTGTCCACAGACAAGGTTGCAACTCCATGACGTGGTCGACGCATTCGCAAAAACCTCTAACAGCCTCACTGGGATTACTGAAGAATTCCGTTTTCATAGCAAACTGACACACACACACACACACACACTCCTCCTGCCCTCAGCCCTCAGTTGAGCCTCATGGTGCTGGTCTCCCACCCTGAACCTCCTCCGTGTCAGGCACTGCCAAGCCGCTCCTCGCTGCCCTGTACGCCAACAACAAGCACAAAGAAAAAGCGCATTGTCTGTGTGTCATCCAGCCACATCGCTACTGTGAAGAAAATGGACAAGTGCCAATGTTTCCCTTTGATTTACTGCCAAACGTGCACACACACACACACCAACACACACACATGCACACACAGACTTTACATCGCAATGTCGAGCTGACCATGGTTATAAACTTTCATTAAGTTGTTCTTAGAATTCCCTCGAAGCTTGACGTCACTCTTCAGCTTTGCATATATTGCGAGTTGCCTGATGACGTCAGCATTTTTGCTTTAACCTGCTTGGAGACTCATTTTCGGTGGTGTTTTCCTGTAACAAGGAAATTCAGACACTGACAGAAAAAGACAACTTCGACACTGTTCGATCAATCAGCAGTAGTATTAAATTGAATGATGCAAGCTTACAGGCTCATTAGAAAGCCTTGTTCAGCATCTGCACCCATCTAACATCCATAAGGTACAAAAAAAACAAAAGAACCAGAAGTATTTTTACATGGCCAGGGAACAATGATAACGGTGCTTTCTCACTGCCTTAAATGTGCAAAAGTACGGGAGGCATCTCCTGCTCCCATCGGCTATAGTGAGAAGAAAAGATGTTAATGTTGGAAGATGACGATGATGATGATGATGATGATGATGAGCTGCTTCCTGCTATGTCAAAGATGCTGCTTGTAGTCGGGGGGGAAAAAAACTGTTCTGTTTGTTGTCACTCCCTCTTCCTCCAAAACCGCCCCGCCCCGCCCCCCCCTTTTCTCGTTTCTGACATACACAAGAGTTGATGCTGTATTTGAATTGAAAACTGACCAATATTGTAAAAAAAAAAAAGAACATTTAAAAAAAAAAAAAGAAGAAGTGGGATGGGGTATTTTTTAGTTGGTAGTTTTTTCGCCCAGTTGAGCTGGGCTCACTTGAACTGACAGGAGCACAACCAAACAGTTTGGCTTTTCTAGCCTGACGAGCATGTTTTGAGTTTGTTTTTTTCTTAATTATTATTAAAAAAGGGGGGGATGCATTAAGAAGAGACCTTTACCTTTATGTATGCGTGTATTGGACGGAAGCCATTTTGAATTTTGATTGTCCTCTCTTTGTTTAAACGAGTGGGTTGGTTTTGCACACTTGAGGTCGGGGTGGGTTGTAAATACTTAAGTCTTGCACAGTGAATCAAAGATGCATTCTGCCCTGTTGATGTTACAATATGCTTAACCCGCTGAGTAAATTATTGTACTTTGAAGACAGAGAGAGAGAAAGAAAAAAAAAGAAATGCAAAAACTCAACACGCTGTCAGAAACAGGTGTGTGTCTTGTGGTGATTGGATGTTTTGCCTATGCAGGAGGCATAAGGTGTACAGTAAAGAAACCGTTTTATAACTCACTAAAATCACAGAACAAAAAAAAAGAATAATAGGCACTTTTCCAGTATTCTCCCATTCTGCCATAATATTCTCTGGATCCTCTCCGTCTTTAGGAATGCCTGTTATTCCTTAGAAGCACTTCCTCTCTGGACATTTAAATCCAAGCTTACCGCCATGTTAGGCTTGCCAGAGGCACCGAAGCTGACCTGACACCGTACTGTATACATTTACCCACAACCAACAGGTGCTACTGGTCAGTCAGAAAAAAAAAACACATCGGAGACCAAGACGTCACATTGTCACAACCTCAGGACAATCCTCTCTTCTACAATCCTACCTGTGTTCGGCTTCACACGTGTCTCTGCAGCCAAGCCTCTGATGGTTGCTCATACTTCTGGCCAACTCTAGCCAGCTTTCCGTCTGCAAGGGTGTGCGGTCGCATGCTAAGGGGGTAGTCACCATGGTAACCGACTTATACCCATGTATCAAACCTTGAGCTTTCGATCTCACAGAAATTCAGAGCGCAAACACCCCCCGTTTCACCCTCTCAGCTACACTACACTCCTGTCATAGGCCATTAGATCCCGAGCTAGCAGAACTACGACACAGTTAACAGTGTACACCATAGTGTTGATGATCAACTGGTAATTTTTCCACGTACACCTGCAGTTACATCTCAGTTGAAGACCATAGCATTTACTCTGGTTTGAGAGAAAGTTTTTTTCTTCTTTTTGGGTGAAACATTTGTCCTTAAATGTTTTATATTTTGTACATTTGTATGTAACATATCATGTAAATAGACAGAGACAGTGATTTAACTCATCTGGAGGATTTTGTAGTCTTTGTAAAGCCCTAATAAATGGTATTTGGTGTCACACAAGCAAACAACATGCCAAGTCTTTGCCTGTGTCCTTTTTTGTTTGTGCTCTGTGACCATCTGGAGGATGGATGTATTTTTTGGGAAGTTTATGGAGTGGAATCTAAAGAGATCAAAGACTGAGAGCAGCCAAAAACTGTACTCAATTTCAAGTACTGTTTCTAAAAGCAAATAACAACTTGAATCACAGTATACATTTTTTTTGGAATAACTTGAAGCATGTAACTTTTGTAAGAAAAAAAACCTATTTAAAAATAATAGTGAATACAGAGTTAGTGTTCTTGTACTTTGAGAAATCTCCCAAAACAATTTAATGACAAATCAAATATTAAATCTTCAAAATGTATTAGGGTTTAAGTAAGCATGACACTGAACATAACTGGGTGTAATATAGTGATATTTCTGCCAGGGTGAGTGTTAAATATATTCACTTCACCCTATTAAGCCAATGCAGACCGGTTTATGTGCTGGTGTTGCCATCTGATTCTCAAGTGTGCCCAGTAAAACTCTGGAGTTTGGTCTGTCAGAATGAAGCTCAAACTACTTAATTAAACAGCTGTCAACAGAAACAAACATGTAATGTCTCAAATATGATGTGTGTATCTATAAAAAGTTGCCATGTAGACCTGGAAGCTGTCTTTTCTCCAAATAGCTCTTCTATCTATTTTCATATTGATCATATTTGATTATAGTTCAAACTTTCTGGTATATAGACAACAAATATGACTATGTAGAAAAGACATTTGTAGAAAAGAAACAGGTTTAATCACAGTTGCAATATTGATTTTATTTACTTGGATAACAAGTACATTTATGATAGGAATAAATAACAATAGGAGACAGGGTAACTTTGTCATGTGTAGTCACATATGGAGACACTGACTACTAGATCCCAAAGGCTACTAGGCTTTTGGTGATGTCTTTCTGACATCTAGTGTGTGTTTTTTTTAGACACAAACTGAATGAAAGAAAGATAACAGAAGTATATACTGAAATTTAAAGTTTTAAATGTCAAAAGTCCTGTATTCACTGGAAATAAAGTAAAACTAGTATACAGATGTCAAGACGCATAAACACAAAGGAAATGTTGGAAGGTTTTTAATCAACATTTGTCACGAAGAAACAGTAGAGCATGTATATGGACTGTATTTATATATCGCTTTTCTAGGCGTTATGACCACTTGAAGCATGTTAAAAACCTCAGAAAGTACACTTTAATTTAATAGATATTCAACATAATAGCTCAATAAATGAGTGTTATTGAATCTTATTTCAGTATCTTAGACTCATTTTTAATGAGATGTTTTAAATGAATATTGTAAATACTAGACATTCTAGTTCATACCAGTAGGTGGAGGTAATGCGTCAATTGGTTGTTTGTCCATAGCCAATATGCCTCAAGGAAGAAGAAGATGTTTCCGGATACAGCAAAGATGGGAGCAGCTGCGACTGACGGGACAGAGTCCAAACAAGAAGATGTTAAAATGTTTCAGTCTAAAGGAGCTCCGCTTTCTTTACCGAAACACTCCTACTGGTTTGACTTTTGGGTGTTCGTTGTGTTTGACATCGGGTTTTTCTTCTTCATGTATTTCCTGGTTCCTTAAAAGGTGAGAAGTTTGTGCTAACTAACGCCCTTAAATTCATAAGGCGGCTACGGAAGATGCTTAACTAAACTAAACTAAACTAAACTAAACTAGTGAGTATGAAGTAATAGAGAGTTGAATGAGTCAATTATATTGTCAGTTAATTTATTTATTTATATAGATGTATTAACTATTGTCTGTTCTCTGGGTTTATCTGTGCTCATGTTTGACAAACTGCAAACAAATTTTCCGGTCCACCTTAAAAGGGACACATCGCCTGTAGATGGCGTTGCTCAGTCACTTTCAAGTTACTTCATGAGCTGAGACACGTAACAAATGGAGGAAGATAAAATGACAGTAAATAATAGAACTGAATTGTTTTTAATTGATGTACAATCCTAAATATTTCATCATTTAAGCTGTATTATATTTTTTTCTCATTGTAAACTGATGTTCTGTCTATTTGCTGTGATCCTACCTGTCAGTGTTAAAAAGTCTAGAAACTAACACCCAGTGGTTTTTAACCATGAGCCGGTCTAATGTGTCTAGACATTTGCGTCAGAGGCATTTCAAATATGAGTGAGACGATTTTGTGGTGGCGGGGGGGGGGGTTATGCAATAAAAGTTAATTATTGGGGTCAAACCACTCACTCACCTTGCAGGTAAAAGGCATACACCCTAACCACTTAGCTACATAAGTGTGCCACAGTATGGTGTTTGAGTTTTACCCAACAGAACAGCAGACTACAGACTTGTTGTCAGTGAAAAGCGAACAAAAAAACAACATTTGTCCTGATCATCTTGTAAGAGTGTGTGACCCACCTTAACTCAGATACCTGACATCTGAGCATCAATGACAAGCTATTTGGGCATACTCTCCATTCCACCCTCATATAATGGTAGCGACGCCCCTGGGTATAGATGTTCACAAAAGCAGTGAAATCTCCCTTTTTTTCACAAACAGTAAAGGTTTTGAGTTAGATAGTAAAACAAATGCTGCAGTGAAAGTGAATAAAACTCTGTTGTGGACTCCTGCTTTTGATGAAGTAATAGATCTTAATACTTCCAGTACTGCTCGTACAGAAATATCTAGTATTAATAAATAGAATAGCAAAATCTGTGATGGTGAGTAATTTATTAACACCTCATGGTAATTATTGTGATACTGCACACTACAGTCCGAATGATATATCAGGCAACTGTCATTATCAGGCGATATTGACCTATGACAGATATATCAGTTTGGGTGAATATTTTGTCCGATATGTGGCAATTTTAAAAATAAAGTTATATAAGGAGAATTTTATGTATATGTAATCATTTTTCTTAATTCAAGTTTAATATATGATTGTTTTCAGTTCTGTGTGTAATTCTGAGTGTTTTTTGTCTTCATGATGGGTTTTTGTCCTAAAATGGACTAAAAGCATTTAATGAGCCCTTACAACCACTGATATCTTGTATCATGCTACATTTTCACCAGGGGACAATGTTTTTTTGTTAATCGTCATCTTAATGTTGTTCCAGAGCATTTTGCAACTTGTGTTTTGCTTTGTCTTAAATGTGATTGTTTTTGTTAAAGATTCATCTTCCAGACTCTGGAGCATAAAGACATGGAGTGCTGGTCCTACACTGCATCAGGAACGCTAACCCAGCTTTGGCTGAATTTAAAATCATTGGATATCACACCCCAAGTTTCCAGGACTTGCACCCTGTGACTGCAAGTTTTATACACATGCCGTCCTGCTTTCACATCAAAGATTTCGACCACAGAACTCTTTCTCACGGTGACCTGGTGCCAGTTGATATGGACTATGTTTCTACATGGATGGATTCATGTTGCTGCCGCGAGGAAGAGGAACATTCAAGTATTTAATTATTTGCAGCATCTTCATCACTTTGTGCCTAAAATCACCAAATAACTATGTTTAAGGACCAGTGTTTAAGATTTCAGGGGCTCTATTGGCAGAAATGGAAAATAATATTCATAAGTGTGTTTTAATGAGTGTATAATCAGCTCCTACATGCTTGAAAGAAAGGGTTATGATCTCACTGCTATATTCCACTTAATCTTACACACTGGTCCTTCAAGTGTTATGATTGTAATTGTTGCCCAGTAGAGCAGATTTGTGTGTTTTGTCATATTTATACCATTGGATGATCCAGAGTGGGTCAGTGAAGAGTGAAGACACCAGAGGAACAAGACTTTACTTCCACCCCATAAAGAACAATGTGATGTGGTTTTGAGTCTGATACCAGCACACTAAAACTTTGGGAGTTTGCACATGAAAAATACTACAAATAAAATGTTTTACCTACCTGCTAAATGGTTAATAGTTGTTTGTAGTTCGTTTTCATTTACACACACACATGTCAAATCTATTTGTCTGTATTATATCTATTATTATAACGAAGTACAACATAAATATTTTTCAGAGCAGAAAATACACAGTCTTGGACACTGCAATAAAATACAAGTGGACTTATAGTGTGTGTGGGATAGACTTGTGGGGTCTTATTTCTGCACTCTATTGTATCATAACCTAAAGGAGGTTGACAACTAATTAATGTATTTACTTAATATGCAGGGAGGTTAAATATAGAATCATTTCAATCAGTGTGAGTATATGTTTGAAATTCATACTTTTATTTTGAAAAACTGTTACATGTGTTTCCGCTTTGTTAGGAAGTCACAACTTGCTTTCCACCGCCTACCAACATTTTTTTAAAGGATGGCGAAGTTATGACCCGCCCTACTCTCTCTCTGATTGGCTAGTCCTTGTTACCTTCGTTGGTTGGGTTGGTTAGATTTAAACATGAGGCGCAAGATTGGGTAAGAACATCATGATGAGCCAATGAGAGGCAGAGTAGAGTCTTATTGGAACAATCCGTCGCCATCCTATGAAACGTAAACCTGAATTTCCTCCTTATATGCTAGTGTATTGCTGAAGTTTGGTGACTTAAAATTGACTTGTTATCGTGTTCGTGATGGAAACGACTGTCAGTTCCTATCAGTTGGAAAACACAGGTCCGTTTTTCTTCAGTGTAGAAAAAACAGCTAACAGTGAGCCAACCTATCATACTAGCGTTAGCTTACAGTCATAGCTTTAGTCGTGTTGTTTTGTTGTTAGCTGTGCTTTATAAAAGGTTTAACGTCGCATTTTGCCTGGTTAACACATTTCTGTATAAAATTCAACTCATGGCTAATCCTGGAACTGGTTAATTTTTTTTGTCGTTTTGCAATATGAATATAAGGGGCTAGAACAGCACCGTGCTTCACACAGCTGTGAGGAGAGGTGGTGTAAATCCTCAATACAGTTCTCAATAGTCATCTAAAATACACAAGACAGCTTTATATGTTAATGTGTTTATGTTGTGTTGTTGCAGCTGTGCTAGGAGCCTGTGCACTTTTATCTTAGTGATATAACATCAGCTTTCAGCCAACAAGTTCTGCCTGCCACCTGTTGTGTTATTTCTGTTTTTATTCTTTATACAGTTTTCTAACCTGCACATTTACTTGTGAGTGCTTTGAAAGTGTGACTTAAAGTCACCCTCCAACTGAAAATGTTTTGTTTTTTTCTTGTTCCATCAGTTGGATGTTAGATCTCCATTGTACAAAATGATGTATGCTCAGAGTTTAATTTCACATTCAGTTGCTGGAGCACTTTTTGGAAAGTTAATCATGATCATTGAAAATCCAGATTTTTAAGGGGTGGTGCTTATGAGCAGGATTTGTGTAGTGACATCACAACTAGTTTTGGAGCCAATCCAGGACCATTATTCATCTTTCACAAATGTGATTTGGAAAATGAAAGCTTCCAGTGCACTGAGAATGGACTTCACAGTAGAGTGCACGGTTTGGTGACTTACACATTTTGATGAAACGGGTGATAAATACCCTGCTGTTTAATTTGTGGGTACGGGTTGCAGACCACGGCTCTAAAGTGCAATGCCTAAAATATTTTTAAAATGTCATTTCTGCAAACGTGAAAAATATATATTTTTATGCTTAATGGCAAATGTACACACATTGCGGCCAAGCTTCACCAATTTGTGAGTTTGCTACAGAACAAAGACTAATAATTATGGTGGTTTGGTCTGTAAATGTTGAGTATCAAGAAGACCATTGAGAAAAGCCTATAGCATTGACCCTGTCTACTCCATGTCTACTTGAACAGATATATTCCTGCCACTGTCATCGTTAAGGCTGCTGATTCCTCCTCTGCGGCTGCTTTCTGCAGCGTTGTGGCAAGTGGCTCAGCGGAGAGACGTCCTCGATTACGAAAAGCTGGACGAGTTTGTGACACTAGTGACAGCGATGGTTCCAGACCTGCTCAGTCCAAAGCAACGGGGAAAACTGCTGCTTCGACTGAGAGCGAAAGTGAGTGGGGGAATTTCTGATGAAATCGAGTCACAAAAATGACGATTGTCCATCTGCAACGCATTTCTATATTTCAGAGCATCTTGCAATCTGTCTTTTACCATACGTTTCTCCTCAGATGATTCTTGAGTCGTGCAGAAATGTGGAAACAGCCAACATCTCGTCTATACAGCCTCATCTAGAACGAATCCGACCACTAGGGTACACAGGGGTAAGTGAGAGTGCGTCTTAACCATTACAATTCCTAAAATATAGGATTACAACATGTCAGTCCCATCTGTCATTGTCACATGTACAGAATTGTGGCATTCCTCTTGTAATTACTGGTCAGATGGGGCATTGTTTAAAATGGTCCCAGTAACAATGATAGTTTCTTTCAGAGTGGAGATGCAGAGGTGGATGCAGAGGAGACCATTTTCCTGGAGCTCATCCAAACGCTCCTGAAAGACCCAGCAGAGCGGGAACATTTTTACCAGGCAAGGCAGCTTCACACGTAGTCTAACTGGAATCCTGATCATGAGCTTTTTGTCATTACGACTCCTCACAATTTGATTTTTTGAGTGACTTTTACCTTTCATCCTATCCAGGAGGTTTTCCCAACAGAATACGGTCTCAGCTACGACACAGACATGCAGCTCCTTGTGTGGGAGTTTCTTTCCAAATTGGAGAAACTGCTTCCAGTACCAGACCTGGGTCAGGTAGGACAAGGCAGTTGCTACTGAATATCAGGGCTGGGTTTAAGAATGTGTATTTGGAACTCAGATGCAAACTTTTAAACTAAAATTCCAGTATATGAAAAGGGTTATATTGTCGAAATATATAAAGTAAGAGCAGTGATGGATGAATGGATGTGTTTAACTTTTTTTAATGATTCACTGATTATAAAAGCCCCACCTATGAAAGTCCAACACACTTTATTTTGCTCATCATCATCATGACTGTGTGATCACACTTTGGCCCACATATAACTTTATATTCATGCTGACACGTTTCCTTTTTTTCATAAACAGACTGTTTCGTGGCTGACCTCTGCCCCTTCTCTAAAGGACTGCTTGGAAGCGCTCTCCAATCCTGACGACTTAAGATCTCTCCTGCAGCACCACAAGTGCCTCGAGCATCTCGGAACCCAAGGTAAACTGGAGGCTGCTGGTCATGTCGAAGAGTTAAAGCGATGGTTCAGTGTAATTTCGACCTAGCGTCATCTTTACTCATAAATCGATGTATTGGAAAGTTTGTAAGTACACCAGGAGTTTATTAAAATAAACACTTACCTGATGGCTTTTACTCTGCTGCTACTGCTAAAGCTGTAAACATCGTTGAAATCTCACGCGATCACTGAAATCCCGTGTGCCTGCACAGCACATCTAGAGATCTGTGCGGGGATCTCGCGTGACCACACAGGATTTCGACTATGTTTACAGCTTTAGCAGTAGCAGCACAGTAAAAGCCATCAGGTAAGTGTTTATTTTAATAAACTCCTGGTGTACTTCCAAACTTTCCAATGCATCGATTTATGAGTAAAGACCCTATTTTTACTACTGTATAAGTTTGGTAACAACCCAGGCATTATTAGTGGAGTAATTTACGAGATACACTGGTGGGTCCGTTAGCGCCTGTACTAAGCCATTCAGCTGATGGCTCTAACTCCACCAGTTTGCGACAAAATGGAAAAAAAAAGCGGAGCGGGTGGTTAGATAGACCGCATGGTGCATATGATACTAGGTCGAAATTACGCCGAACCATTGCTAATGGCAGTCCGCGTTACTTCTGTAACGCAGACCCTCCTTGCATTATTATGCTATTATATTATCATTATATCAGTGGTATAAAATGATCTTCAAATAACAATAATATCGTTTATCGCGATTATTTCTGAGACAATATATCGTCCAACAAAAGTAGTTATCATGACAGGCCTTGTATAGGAATATTGTTCGTCTAGTTAATGGTCTAACCAGCCAACCAAGACATTTATCTTCATGTGTTTCACTGTTGTTAGCCATCCTTACAAAAATAACCTGATAACTATAGTAGAGATGCGTTTTTGCAAATTCAGCCAACTCACAGTGGTCGTATTAGTCAGCAGAAGGCATAAGAAGGAACCTAGATATCAGCATCAGAACCCTCAACCAGGTATTTGAACCCAGGAGCAGGCGAAGGTGGTTTTAAATGTAAGGGCCACAAACTGTTCCAAAATTGGAGGGAAACATCAATCTTAATACGTTTTTTCTGTGTTCTGTGTAGGTACCACTGTGGAGATGTCCACTCAGGTCTTCGCCTGCTCTGAGTGTCCATTCTTCCACATGCAGGAGTCCTACCTGCTGCAGCACATCGAGCACAGTCACCCTGAGCAGTACAGCAAACTCCATAGAGCTGCAGAGACGGCTGAGGCCCCCAAGAAGAAGATCCAGCGCTCGGTTTTCCCGAAGCCTTTCCCCATCCACGACCGACCCGACCCTCACATGTGCCAAGAATGCGGCAAAACCTTCACGCGCGCCTCGGACGTGACTCGTCACCAGCGGACCCACACGGGAGAGAGGCCGTACACCTGCAAGGAATGTAAAAAGGGCTTCAAGAACTCTTGGGATCTGACCAGACATCAGCGCATTCACACCGGAGAACGACCCTTCCTCTGTTCCCATTGTGGCAAGCGTTTCACTCAGATGGGTTTGCTCAAGCTGCATTTTGAACGAACCGCTTGCGGCCAGGCTTGCGATCCCCCACTTGACTTGACGACGGAGGTGGTGGTGGCGGCAGAAGACGCGGCAGAAGACGCGGCAGAAGTTGCGGCAGAGAAGGAGAGCAGTCAGTACAAATGCCAGAAGTGCGGAGAGAGCTTCAGTAGCATCCTGGAACGGCTGAGGCACCGGCAGAAGCACGTGGTGAGGCGTCAGTACAAATGCTCGCTGTGTGAGAAGATCTACAGCCGACCGTCAGACCTGAAGAGACACCAGATGAAACACACCGGGGAGCGTCCGTTTGCCTGCGAGTGCGGCAAAAGCTTCACACACGTGTGGCTCCTGAATAAGCACCAGCAGATCCACACCAAGGATCGTCCGTACCCCTGCGCTGAGTGCGGAAAGAGCTTCACGCAGCTCCAGATTCTTAACCGCCACCTGCTGACTCACGATGGCCAACGACCTTTCCAGTGCTCTTACTGCGAGAAGAGCTTCACCCAGATGGCTAGTCTCACGCGCCACGTAAGGACCCACACGGGCGAGAGGCCATACCTCTGCGCCACATGTGACAAGACGTTCCTCACGCACAGTGAACTGGTCAGGCACCAGCGCAGCCACAGCAACTTTCGTCCGTTCAGCTGCCCCCAGTGCCCCAAGAGCTTTAAAACCAAGCGTGCTCAAAGCGAACACCTCAACACACACACAGGAGAGCGTCCCTTCACGTGCGCCCGTTGCGGAAAGAGGTTCGCCAAGTCGACCTCGCTAGTACGGCACAACCTGACTCACACGGGGGAACGACCACACCAGTGCTCTCAGTGCGGGAAGACATTCCTCACCTCTGGAGAGCTCCTCCTCCACAGACGGATCCACACGGGGGAGAGGCCTTATCCCTGCTCCCACTGCGAGAGGAGGTTCAGGTGCTCCTCGGACCTCAACATGCACATCCGAACACACACCGGGGAGAAGCCGCACAGCTGCCTGTTTTGTAAAAAGAGCTTCTCCACGTCTACGAGGCTCAAGAGACACATGCACACACACATGGAGAAGGGCCTGGTTCTTCAGTCATTTAGCCTTTGACCTGTCAGAGGCTAACAATGTGCTTTATTGTAGATAACTGGTGCTTTGACAATAGAAATAAAAACTGTTTAATCAGTTTAAGAGATCCTTTAATCCAAATAAGCTTGGTTGTGAACTTCCTTATACTATATAAGGGATACAATTGTACTTTATTACATATTTTGTTGGCGAAAACAGCTCAGTCAAGTCAATAAATTGCCCCCTTCAAATGTTGAACACCGTTTAGAAAATTGAGTAGCTGACAGACTGCCCAGGCATTTTTCCGATGTGTGGTGATGCTGTTATGTGGAAGTTATGTTTGGAAAATTATAGTTCTGCTGGTTTTATGAACATGGAAATTTAAATTGTTTTGGGTGCTTGCTGATGAATATAATCCAAATATGAGTCAGACAAACAGATATATGATATTTATATAACAGATACTGTTATCCAAAGCAACTTAAGATAAGTGCATTCAATCCCTGTAGGGAGAAGAGTTGGATGCTGTCAAAAATTACAAAATACGAGCACGTTCTGAGCTACATTCCAGTGTTTAAAGGATCAAAAGGGACCCTTTGTAGCACTTGTGGTTGTCTAGTGGTTAAAATGTTAGTCTAGCCGTTCATCCATTTCTATAACCACAGTGATGAGATGCTGTAGGTCAATGGTTATCACCCTTATTGGCTTGTTACCCCACACTCAAAACAAACAAACAAAAAACGCTGAGTAGGACATGACGTTTAGGCAGCTGACAACCAAACAAGGGGCCAAAGGACAGATGATAACATTTAGGGCCAGGGTAAGGACATGGAGATAAATGATCAAAGCATGAAAACAATGAAAAGGAGGTAAAAGAGCAGGATGTTTAAAATCTACTCAAGACTTATGTTCTGTCCCTAGTTATGTCCATGATGACATGATGATTACTATTTTGTCTGATGATGGACCAGGATTTACTGCTCTGCTTTGTATTGTCAGTGAGTGTATTGTCACATTCGGTAGATGTCGGTCCCTAGAGGGCGCTGTTTGAAAAGTATTGGTACTGAAATTTTCCGAATTTGGGTGAGATGTTACTTCCAAGGTTTTCAATTTCTGGAGTAAACCACTTGAGATTAAGATGAGAAGATGTTTAGTATGGAGTTCATAATAAAACAATCATCACCATTGAAAAGTATGAAGAGAGAGCAATAGTTTAGATGTGTTTTTTCTTAGGTACACTATAACATGTAGTGTATAGAGCAAAATGAACAGGAATTTTGTCAAGAAGACAAACAACAGTCAGACTCCACCAGATGTGATGCTCAGGGCATATTGTTTTATAAGGATATCAAATGCACTTGTAGGAATGATTTTTCTGGTTTATATTCTCTTAATGTAGGAGATGTGTTAGGTTGTTGTATTTTAATGAAACTAAAACTTTGAATTAGTTTCTGAGATTGCATACTTTTTTTTTTCTTTTTTATTTCCCCATTAAAAAAACATTAAAATAGGGACAAACAACCCCATAGTGTGTGACTACCAACCCAACGATAGGGACAGTTGTCTCAAGTGCATGAGACGTATTTTGCGCTGCACATCTTTTGAAAAGTATTAGCTTAATGAGAGTAAGGCCATTCCAGGATCCAGTAAAAAAAAAGAAAAGGGAAGTTTAAAAAAAAAAAAAAGTGTGACTACCAACCCTGTTCTCCCCTACAGTTTATGACACATGATTTGTCTCAATTTGGCCCTCCATTGAACCTGAATGTCTTACTGACTGTTAAGTGTTTAACAATAGTAACACAATAATATTTGGCTCTTTTTGTAGTATTAAAACAGCAATACTTGTATTGAATTTTGAAAGCAATCTAAGATGACATTTACACTCGGGTCACACTGGTTGCCACGTGGTTATTATAAAACGGGATGAATATTAACATTTTCCCTCCCAAGTTTCCCGCCGGACCCCTTATCTGCGGGGAACTTCCTGTCCCACCCACATTCTCGTGTCGCTTCCGGGTGGCAGTACAAGACTCCTCCAGAGAGCCGACGTTTTCTTTCCGCTGTAAACAAAAGTTACTAAACGGTTCAGCCCCGACGAAACATTCAACGACAAGACATGCATATCAAAACAGGTGAGTTTGTACCACTTTTCCACTCGTCTGACTTAAATCCCTCACTTTTAAGAGGTGTTACTTTGGTGTCTTGCCCGACGGTGTTAGCAGTGGCGCTAGCGGCGTCGACAGCAGCCTTTGAATGGGGGGGGGGTTACGAAACTTAAAGTGAGCTAGCGAGGCATTACTCAAAAATGGTGAAAAGTGGAGCCATTTCCTCGGCGACACTTGCTTTCGACACAGCGTTGAGGGGAATCCACCCTGCTGTAACGTTATACTCGTAAAAAAATCGTCGAGTGAGCTCACCGTACCATGACGCTGCTAATTAAAGTCTGCTAACACCGGTGCGAGCTCTTTATAGCTGCAAGCACCGCACAACATACTCATATATCCGGAGAGTTTTTGGAAAAGCTGCCACTCTTTAGCTCAGCGACTGGGGAGTGTTTTGTTTTGTTTTTTTTGTTTTTAAAAAAAATACACGGTTAGTCAGTTTTGGATGTTGTGAGAGGCGGGATTGGTTGAACTGGCACTAGTTTCTATGAGATGTGGCGCTGAGGAGCGAGCACGCTGCCCCGGCCACACGGAGCGTTTATGAGACGTTTGGCTGCTTTTCACCCGCACAGTAACTATGTTAACCCGTACAGTTACTATGTTAACCTGCACAGCGACTATGTTAACCCGTACAGTTACTATGTTTACCCGTACAGTTACTATGTTAACCTGCACAGCAACTATGTTTACCCGTACAGTTACTATGTTTACCCGTACAGTTAGTATGTTAACCTGCACAGTTACTATGTTTACCCGCACAGTTACTATGTTAACCCGCACAGTAACTATGTTAACCCGTACAGTAACTGTTAACCCGTACAGTTACTATTTACCCGCACAGTAACTATGTTAAACCGTACAGTTACTATTTACCCGCACAGTAACTATGTTAACCCGTACAGTAACTGTTAACCCGTACAGTCACTATTTACCCGCACAGTAACTATGTAAACCCGTACAGCTACTATGTTAACCCGTACAGTAACTATGGAGAGTTTCAACCTTTCCCGCTGACATATTTCTTAACTCGCTATAGAAAACAATTACCAGCAATGTAACGTTACAGCAGTGCTGGGACGTAACTGTGTGTGGTTAAGTATCATTTTAAAGTATACTTGAGTATTTACAATTAAAGCTACTGTTCTACTCCACTACATTTCAGAGGGAAATACTGTACTTTCTACTCCACTACATTTATTTGACAGCTTTAGTTACTCTTCAGATAAAGATTTGACACAATGGATAATATAATAAGCTTTTAAAATACAACACATTGTTAAAGATGAAACCAATGACATCTTGCAAAAAGCAGTGTGTAGCCAGGGTCACATTTCATATGTTAACAGCGCCATCAAATAGTGATTTTTTTCCCCCTCGCTCTGAACTCCTCGTGTGGTTTCATTTCAGTAAATGTTCAATGATCCAATATTTCAGAAAAAATCAAATAATATCTGAGGACCCCTCAGATTTATCCGCTGACCCTTTGGAGGGGCCCGACCCCTAGATAACATGAAATAGGTTTTATTTGTCATTCAGATTATACTCTTTACAGTGCACATCCAAATGGAATTTCGTAGCAATGGCTCATTTGCATACGTGTAATTGCACATCAGTAGTCTGTAAACTTGTACATTCCACGGAATCGCCCATTGTGTGAGTGTGCGTAGGTGGGGGGATTACTAGGGGTTCAACAAACTGATGGCTAGTGGGAAGAAGCTGTTGCAGAATCTGACTGTTCTACTACAAACGCTGCAGTCCATGGTGGGGGTGGGAGGGGTCTCTGATGATGTTGTGAGCTCTGGTCAGACAGTGTTTTTGTGCAGTGTCCTGGATGGAAGGAAGTGAAGTCCCAATGATCTTCTCCCCTGGACTAAACTAGCTAACTATATAAAGTAGGGCTGGGCGATTATGGCCAAAATCAAATTCATGATTACTTGAACTTTTAACCTCGATTACGATTAATGAACGATTATCTCCACCCTTGATGAACAATTATGTATTTTCAGTTTCTTTTGTTTTGTATTTTACACTGCTGCCCTCACACAATATTTTGTGATATTTACGCACATGAATATCTTTAGGGAGTGAAAAGATCATGGTTTGGTTTTTCTAAATGTCGGTTTCGATTAATTGCCCAGCCCTAATCTAAAGTAGTGTAACCTAGCTCCACCTCCAGCAGCTACAACAGTAACATGCTGCTCTAACACTGATGCTTCACTATTAATAATCTAATGATGTCATATATAATAATATATCAGCCAGAGGGACCAAACCACTACTATTACTGTAATAATGCATACTACATCACTCATAATACTGCAGTACTTTTACTGTAATACTGCATACTACATCACTCATAATACTGCAGTACTTTTACTGTAATACTGCATACTACATCACTCATAATACTGCAGTACTTTTACTGTAATACTGCATACTACCTCACTCATAATACTGCAGTACGTTTACTGTAATACTGCATACTACATCACTTATAATACTGCAGTACTTTTACTGTAATACTGCATACTACATCACTCATAATACTGCAGTACTTTTACTGTAATACTGCATACTACATCACTCATACTAATGCAGTACTTTTAATGCAGTAGGATTTTCAGTACAGGACTATGACTTGTAACAGAGTATTTTTACATTACTGTGTTGGTACCCGACTCTGAATATTTCTTCCACTACTGTGTTACATGTCTTGATCCATGTGGACACAGTAAGTTAATTAGAGCGTAAATATATGAACCTTCCCTTTAGCACTTCCCATTAACCTGGCATATTTTTTTATTTTACATTTATGTGTACAATGTGAATCATCCTGTCATACTCAACAGTACAATATAATCAATAGTGAGGAGCATGGTGAGCTGAAGACAAGAAAGACATCACACAGGAGTTTATTATAAAACCATTGTTTACAGTTCCATTTTTTTTATGCTTTTCATGTGAAAAACTGACGTCTAGGGTTGTCACTTAAAAAATATTTTCTTTCTAATTGATCAAGAATGTGGGAAAACCTGAAGTGGAGTCTTCTTGTTGCTTCTTCTGTCCAAGCAACAGTTTCTAACCCAAACATATAATAATTTAAATTATGTAAATTAGCAAAAACAAAGTTGTAACGAATGATTGTCATTTTTTAAACATGAAATTGATAGATTATTAATGGAATAACTTTATTGAGTTAATCAAAACTTTGCATTTCAGCACAATGATAATTCACGTACTATACTGAACATTCTTAAAATGAAGTTTCAGTCTGCTTTGATGACACTCAAGACAAATAAAGACGTCGCTTCAGCTCTGTCGTCTGACTTCATTGTCTGATGCACTTGTTTGTTTGTTCCTGCACAACTTGGCAAACACGCGTCAGAACAGACAGCTGCTGTTCTGCCAAAACTCATCCGACACCATTAAGTCACATGACAAAATGTCACGCTACCCCCGGTGTTTCTTTATATAAAACAGCAAAGTGCAAAGATCCTTTTGTGAACTAGCGCCAAGGGAAAAGTCTCGTAGTGTGAAGCTCCTACATGGATACATTCAGTGTGCTAGCTGAGACTCAACACCACACGACAATGTTTATTGAGAGCAGAACAGAGTTTCTGAAGACTGTGACCAAATGTTCATGTTCTGTTTCACACGCTGGACTAGTCAACCAAATCTGGAACTTGGGTAGTAGTAGGAGGAAGCTCAATACTAGGACTGGGCAATAAATCGATGTTATACTGATATCGTGATATTTCATAGACATCATCTTAGATTTTGAATATGGTAATATAGTGATATGGAATAAGTCATTTTCTGAGTTTAACAGACTGTTCTATTATCTGCCTTTATCCACTTATGGGGCTTTTCCATTATACAGTTCTAGCACTGCTCGGCTCGGCACGACTCAGGTTTTTTTGCTTTTCCATTAGGGATACCTGGTACCTCGTACTTTTTTAGTATATTTTTAAATACTGGCAACAATAGTTATTGAGTTCCACACAAATGAACATGGCTCCTATGCGCAAAACCACACCGTGGTCCTTCAATGAGGTGCAGACGTTCCTGTGTTGTGGTGGCAGCCGTGCTATGACGACCCCGCCCATGTTTAGGAGGTACTATGAAGTAATGGAAAACGACATACCTGGTACCAAACCGAGTACAGTCGAGCCGAGTAGAGCTAGAACTGTATGATGGAAAAGCGCCATAAGTCATTATATCCACATCACTGATGATTATTTATCAAAAATCTCTGTGTAGGTATTTTGTGAAAGCACACATAGTCGTCCCTACAATATGGGTAAAATATTGATATGGAGGTATTTGGTCAAAAATATGATGATACTTGATTGTGCTCATATTTCCCAGCCCTAATAATACACATATCAGTGTTCATTAATCTCAGAGACAAAAGTAAGTTATAAAAGTTAACAGCCAGTAACAGTACAACACGTTTGACCTGCATGTGGATGCTCTGTTTCAGGTACATGGGAAGCCAGCAACACTGTATGTGAGTCCGATACCCTGTGTGATCCAGCAGTCCTCGTTTCAGCCGCCAACTCTGAGCCACACATTCGTAACCGCCGCCTGTCACCCGGCTCTGGCAACTGTGGAGGAGGCGGGGGCGGAGGCTGCATCTCCGGAGGTAACCAGCAGCCCCGACAGCTGTCACCCGAGGGCGACCTGATCGGACCCAGCCACACACACGCCTTCAGCTTCCGCAGGGAGAAAGAACGCAAGGGCCAGCAGCACAAAGGCCGCAGCCTCCGCAGGGAAAGCCAAAAGGGGGTCGGCCGGGCGAGCGAGCGGCCCCAAAAGGTCAACCAAAAGGAGAGGTGGGTGGAGGACAGTCTGTCGCTGCTCAAGCCCCCGCCTGCCTTTCCAGTGCAGGACAGCCCCGCCAAGCTGCAGCCCGCCGTCAGCTACGCCTCCAAGGTGAAGGCGGGTGCGGCGAGCGGAGCGCTGGAGGAGGACCGGCCCGCCATCGGTGTGCTGCTACAGAACCAGTGGGGTCTCAGTTTCATCAGCGAGGCGAGACCGGCCGCCGAGGGCTCCGGCCCCCGCCCGGCCGCCGGCACCCTCGCACCTCAGCCCACAGACACACAACAATCAGCAGACCCACAGCTCGACACAGTTCTCACAGGTCAGCCCCCTGAAGAAACGCCCATCCCAGTCACTACCTCCGTTACCCCCACCACACGCCCCGAGGCGGACGAGAGCAACGGGAAGATGCTGCTTAGCTGTCGCCATCTAATGGAGGCTCTGAATTATCACAGTAGAGGTGAGAGCTGAAAGAAGCATTCAAGCGTACACGTTTTAATCAGTCAACTCATCTCCGTACATGTGATCTAACTGCATCTTTCTTTTCTTTTTTTCTCCGTAGAATGGAATGCTGTGTGCAACAAACAGAAAAAAGGTAAGCTGACTCACAGCTGTTTGAAAGGTTGTGACACTGGCTTCCACGAGCGAGTTGGGACAGGGTTTCATGTTCCATGGTGGAATATTTGAAGGCACTATATAGTGGAGATATTTACACACTCAGCATTCAGATGTTCAAATAAATTAGCGGAGGGTAAATGTGGTGCACTATATAGTAAATTTGGTGTGGTTTTGGACAGAGCCCCTGTCCTTTTCAATGCAGCCAACCAGGAGGCTGATTTAATATTTAACTCTTTATTGCTTTAATGTGATTGGCTCAGAATGTGACACACGATTGACAAAAAGGGCATGGATTGTGATTTGAAGCAATGAGGCAGTCAAATTTGATCCACTTATGAACATCTAGCATAACGGATGATTCTTATTAATGTATCTGCTAAAGAAATGTTATATATTACAACCATTAGAAAAGGTTTATTTGACATGATTTTCTTTTTTGTCTGTGTTTCAGATCCAAAAAGGGTCATCTGGTACAAGGACACCCAAGAGCACCCAGCCTAGCAGTGTGAGAAACCCAAAGCAGAGATATATATATATATATATACATATATATATAAAAACACATACACAACACCTACATGCACATGAGAACACATAAAGATGGACAGTTTTTTTCGAGTCCCCCTTCACACAGACTGCACTCAGGATGATGTCTTCACACAAAAGCCACACTGAGACACTTTGGACTAACTCCTTTTTGAGATCTTACAGCAATGGACTTTTTTAAACGCCTTACAGAAAAGCCTGCCTTAATTAATCAGACCTGTCGTCATCACCTCATTACGATTTTTAGCTTTTATGTGTAAAGCTGGTCTTTTTTTTTCTTTTTTTTTTAAAACAATCTCTGAGGAGCTGTAATTAATTTCCCCCACCCCCTTTTTTTTTTTTTGGTGAAAGCCGCAGTTTTATCAAACTTTTTGTCCTCTGTAAAGCGAGTGGTCAATCAAGCACTTTGTTTAAAAAAAAAAAAAGAAAAGAAAAAAAAAATCTGTTGTGACCAATCCCTGTGTGCGAGAAACCCTCACCAGAATGCTTTTTTTCCTTTCTTTCTCCACCCTTCTCAATTTCTAAACAGAAGAATGTCTTGTAATCTTGAGTTTTACTGTTAATGTATGCAGAAGACTTCTGTATCCATTTCTTCAGTTTACAGAAGGGTGTAGTCAAAGGCACAGTAGAGTTCACCCTTTACCCCGTCCCCTGCCCCCTCCCCCTCCCGTCAGATCTTAATGCTGTTTTACTTTCTTTGTTTTTATTTGGTTCCCTAATTGGGTGAATGTTGCTCATGAATCCAGAAGGGAACTCACTGTGTTCAGTATGTTTCTTTTGTTTTTTGTTTTTTGAAAAGGAAAATTTATCAAATAAAAAAAAAAAAATTACACTGGAGGAGGAATGTAAGTGAACAGTATTGCATAATAAAAATGAATAAACTTGACCTGTTCCCATTTTAGTCTCTTATTTTATTTGAACATAAATTCAGAGTAAGTGCATGACAAAAAGTAAAAATAAAACCTCACATCTGTCAACGTTTCCCTCCTCAGCAAATACAAGCTCATGATATAAAGCTAACTCCAAATCATACATTTATTGTAGTACAGACATCTTTTAAAAAATGGCAAAGAAAGTGTCGTAACTTTGCATAATCTGACCTCATTCGACTTTGTTTCTGCTGTTTAAGACTGATGCACAGGAGTGACAAAATGTGCTCTTAATAGAAATTTCTCCACCGGCAGAAAAGGACTGCTGCACGGAAACCTTTAAGCTCAGTCCATCAGTTTCTCCATGTCACCTCCACTTCATCTGTTCTGTACCTACAACAGGAGAACAGTTAATGGTGGCAAAGTTCTGATTCAAAAGATTTTTGAAATCCTTTTAATTTTGGGAATGCTTATGTGTTCCATTGGAAGTTGGAATTTCAGAGATCCCAGTTGGAAATTTCAACTGGAACTTTTTTTTCTATAGCATTGATAGCAAGACCTTTTTTTGATAGTGTTTCTGTATAAAGTAAAGTGTATTTACCCAGATAATTAAAATCTAATTTAACATCACACATCTTGTGTACACTAGGGACAGTTTTTGTCAAAAAACAAAAGATCAAATAGATACAGCAGAATCTTTTTTCCCCCCAAAATCTGACGCCTACATTACCCACAATGCTACTTGACTGCCGACAGTTGTTTATAGACTTATTATAGACTACTATAATAGCATTTTTAGCTGGGAGGCACCCGAAAGCTTCTTGGGTCAAATTTGGTGGAACACTATGTTATATATTCACAAGCAAGCCATTTACCACATGGGGCACAGATGTAGATTGTCGATACAGACAGATGATTGAAGTAAAAAGTGAAAACGTTTACCTTTGTGTTATCCATGAGTCCTCCAGCTCGGTCACCTGACCGGACCTAAACATCTCCCAGCCGGCTTGAGCAATCATCGCTCCGTTGTCTATGCAGAATCTGTGGCATAAAGTGAACAGTGTTATCTGGACGGGACCGGGAACACAATGTTCCTGGCAGACTGGAATCCAGTTTATTTTAGGAACTCGGCAGTGAAGGCATGTGATGGAAAGAAAAGACGACAGTTTGCTCTTTTCACATATTCATACAAGGGATTGATATGGACATTGTTGTGCTGAATCTTTTCATAAAAGGAAAGCCAACACTTTAGCACTATGTCACTGCTTTTCTATGTTCAGTCCATATAATACAATTCATTTACACTACTGCTAGGCATTTTGCAACTTACGTCATTGTTTTGCAGTGTTTGTATGTCTGAAACATGTCTGACAGGTATTTGAACATAGGGAACCTTTTTAAATGACCCTGTACTTAAAAACTACATTATTATCCAGCAATATCTAAACAGCCATGTTTTTAATAAGTAATAATATTAATAATAGTAAAATAAATTAAAACAATAGCACCTATGAGTTAAACAAAAATGCAACACATGGCAGGCACTGACATCTTGTCAGCACTATATGTGGCTTGTACTAAATAGAATGTTTAGCATGATTATTTCTTAAATTAAGAGATTTTTGAGTTGATTATATATTTTAGTTTATTATTAGATATTCAAAAACCCTCAGCAACAGCTAGGCTTGTCACAATATTTATGTTATCGACCTTTCGTACAATGATGTAATTATCAACATCATCATGTCTATATATGAAATTACCTTGATCATTTTTTTTACCTCAGTATTGCCACACTTCACATTAGCTGCTAAGAGGCTATTCATGTCACATTGGCTAAGCAAGTAATTAACTCCATTCCTCACTGTGTATGTCCTGAGTGGAGACTGCAGAAGAATTAAAGGTAAATAACTCTGTCCCCAACCATAATGACAGTCTGTGTTTTTTGCAGAAGCGTAGGGCCCACCCTCCACACCCCTTTGCATTATTATGCTATTATGTTAACATTATATCAGTGGTATAAAATGATCTTCAAATGACAATAATATTGTTTATCGTGATTTTTTCTGAGACAATATATCGTCCAACAAAAGTAGTTATCGTGACAGACCTAAGAACAGAATTTTCACCATCATGGAACACCCCCACTATATAACTTGGGTTAAAGGGAGTGATGGATGTTACTGTCCTGATACTACAACAGGTGAGAGGTTTGCACTCCTGAACAAGGTACTAACACCTGACTGTAAAAACATGTATTATTTAACCCCATTACCAATACATTACAATGTTATTTTAGTGGACAAAAAGATTTACCGTTCATCTGTGGCGAACAGTTTTGCTCCTCTCTCCTTACACATCACCCCCATCATCTCCTGCAGACGCAGATTGCCTGCAGAGGCAACACAAAGGTCCTGTAATACATTCTCAAGCTCAACCTACTTCACAGACACAAATATGAGGTCCTTTAGAGTGAAGACACAGGAGACCAAATTTTTAGAGACAAAACTAAATTAATGTACTTGAATTCCATTAAATTATCTTTTTTTCATATTTAGAGAACAAACACTGTTCCACTGGCTCTGCATGGACATTTTTTTGTTTTTTGGGTTGTTGTAGCATCTCCAAGAACGTAAATACTTTCCAAAATGGTCTTGCACAGAACAAAAATGGGCACACTGTTCCTTTAAAAGACCCTGAAAATCTTAATCAGCTTCTTTAGGATTTTCCAATATTATATCTTAATCCAAATCTGACATAAGTTGTTTATGTTAAAAAGGTCACTGCAAATCAAATCTGATTAAATCACACCCACAATGTCCTGATTAAACTCATTAAATGATTTTTTTTTCAGTAGTAATTTGTTTTCAGAAACTGTAAAAGAGAATAACATTTGACTTTTATAGTTCATTTCAGTGCATTTATTGTTCCCACTTTGCTCAACTTGTCTCCTCTACTTATTATTCAGTGTATAAGTGATTTCAAAACGTGTGATAGGTGAACTAGCTCAATAACTCCTTCGTGGGAATCTCTGAACATTTACTGTGCGTATTTTAGCTTAGTGAGACATTTTTGCTGCATCGTTGTATTTACAGGACGTATCACTATACTATAGGTGTTTGGAACATGGTTAAAAAGTTAATATTGGATTATTCCTTTCAACACTTCTTGATGTACTTACAGCCAACTCCCCCGACGATGAGGACCTCTTGGGAGCCGCAGTGAGCCATGGCCCTCTCTGTGATCTCAACCAGCATGGAGAACACAGTCTCCTGCAGGAAGGGAGACATTACAAGCTGAGCAATGCTGACAAAGATAAATGTGTTTTTGACCGCATATCTCAACATCAAAGGAGGAACAACATTTTCCAGACATGACAATCTTAACATGTTTTGACACTGATATTTCTTTTTTTTTTTTTCTAAAGTGTTGATATCAGCTTGACTGAAGCTTTAATCTGGAGTGCTGGTGCCTTAAAGTGTGTTGTCTAGTGGCGTTGGTTCTGACCTGCAGTGAGAAACACAGGTCCTCTGCTGTACACTGACCAGAGCTCAGCATCTTATTAGCAGCTTCCTATGAAAGGAAAAGAAAACATAAATCAGGCTTGAAGTAAAAAGCAAAAGAATGATGAAATGATAGAAATCAAACATTGGCCTGGAGCATCAGTCTCAGGATTTTCCTCATCACATGAGAATATAATAGACAGACTTTATTCATTATTTAGATCTTACAGCTCACCTCAATGTAGGATAAAATCCCAGAAAATGACACATCCATTCCTTTTACTGTATAAGGCAGCTCCACATACTGACTCCCCCTGACAGCACGGATGAGAAGTGATGTTAAACAAAGTCAAACTTCACACACACACAGACACATAGGCAGTGGCGTGCACAGACTTTTTGAAGGGCAGGGGCGAAAAGAAAAAAAAAAAGGGCACATACAGCGCGTTCTCGCCACTGAGGAGGGCACCCTAGAGCGCGTTTTTCAACAATTGGGCCACGAGGGGGGGCGACTGCCCCCCCCTTGTGCACACCACTGCACACAGGTCCAGTGAAGCTGCTTAGACTGCAGTAGTGGCAGCAAGTGTGCATGTGGGTCAATGACGTATAAGGATTTTCAACAACTCAATTTTAAATAATAAAAACAAGCATATCTAATGCAGTAGTTCAAACATTCAGAATGTTGTGTACCTGACAATTCATATTACAATTTGAAAGTGATTTTAGTGGGGGGTTTTCAAGATTAATTGGCACTGGCCTGAAAAAAAAGTCATTTGGTGCGACCATGATTCATCTTGAAATATCTTATATAAATAAAAGATCATCATTTACAAAGATTTTAAAAAAAATGCAAATACTTTGTTTCCAAACACTTTATATTACTGAAAACTTGAAAAAAAAGATGTGAAGCATGTTAACTAAATTAATTTATTTCAAGATGAATCGTGGTCGCACCACATGACTCTTTTTAAAGGCCAGTGCCAATTAATCTTGAAAAACCCACTAAAATCACTTAATTTCAAATGTATAATATGGAGCTTCAGGTACACAACATTCTGAATGTTTGAACTACTGCATTAGATATGCTTGTTTTTATTATTCTACAATTGAGTTGTTCTAAATCCTTATACGTCATTGACCCATGTATTTACTAATGTGCAATAACTCACTTCTTGGCCATCTGCTCTATGTTGTAGCCTGGACTGGGATCATTGGAAATCTGAGTGGAGAAACACAACATATGAACACACATACAGCAAAAGGAAAAATATCTGCTAAAATAACGACTTTAATGGTGAATGACAAACCTTAATAACCCTGGCGAACCTGTCTAGACAGTTGCCTACTGCGATGTCGATGGTCTCCCCAAATATTCTATACCGCCGCTCAGAGTACGCAATAACCTTGACAGGAAGAAATGGAGAGTGGTCTGATGACATTTGCTTGACCGTGTGTTACAGATTCACCAGCTCCAGAAGCTCAAAAATCAAGATTCATGCAGACTACTCTTTTTTTTTCTGCAGTAATAAGGTCTATATCCACAAACTAACCTGTGTGTTCCCTCCGCTAACATAAAGCACGGTGGGGTTGTTGGCTTTGGTGATGAGTCGGCCCATCTCGATGTGTCCAATACAGTGGTTGACACCAAGGAGTGGCTTCCCCCAAAGCTGAGCGACCGTACGAGCTACAAGGGCCACTGTTACCAAAGGCGCACCCATTCCAGGACCTGCAAGAGGAGACATTTGTTGCACGAATTGTTGGTAGCTTTTAGGTTTTTTTTACAAACTGATTTAAGTTTAATTTAAACTATTTTAATAACATAACAGCCATGCTAGCTGCTCTTTGAGGCTGTTCTTAGGCACAGTGGTGTTTTGAGCTAACCGCTAACGCTAGCATAGCAACATGCTCACAGCACGGATGTATAAAGAGAACAGCGTTGGAGCGAGGCCCCATTCATTCCTACGACAGTTGCTCAGTAGTGCATGAAGTCAAAAAAGCCACTTCCCGCTATGGGTCCCTTCCCACGGAGCATGCTCACTAGAGACTTCAGCTGGCCGACACAGTTAACCGCCGTTATAGCCCTTCTGCTCATTCGAATGGAGATTTTTTTTTTCTTATTCAATCTTGCTGCTTTTCTAGACTTTCCAAATGTTATCGGGCTGAACAGATTAAATTCTCATAGTGAAATGATTCATTTTGAATGAATGTCTCTATCAAATTTAATGACAATCCATCCAGCAGTTCATGGATTTAATTTCACTAAAAGCTAAAAATGTCTACTCGTGGCACTATAAGTAAGGTCAAGGGTTCACTAAAGTAAGTAGGATTTCTCCTCTGGGAACCATTAATATCTATCCAATAGTGGTTGAGATATTTCCGTCTGGACCAAAGAAGCATTGCCAAACATCAACACAAAAGGTCAAGTGAAGTAAAAAATAAAAAATAAAGTCCCAACCATTAAGTTTAAAAAACAATTGTTTTCCAATGCAAATAAGACAAACTAGCCTCTTTAATATATATATATATTTATATATATATATATAATATAATGTCTTAGGTCCACTATTACAGACTAGTGTTATGAGGACAAGCATTGTTCAAACTCACTTTTTAAAACATTCTGGTCAAAATCAGAAGGTTTCTTAAAAATATCAAACATCATGCTTAAATTGAAGAACATGTACAGCATAACGTGATGCTCAACATATCTAATCTAACCCTTATTTTACTGAATAATGAACTTGCAGGAGCTTATTTTACCTTTGGTGTATGCCACGCAGTCGATGTCTGCAGGCTTCAGCCCTGCTTGCTCCAGAGCCTCCTTCAGGACAGTCAGTATGATGGCACGGTGGTGTCTGGCTGTGTCACTAGGCAGGAAGCCTGATAGGTAAAATCACAGGGTGTCAACATCAGCTGTAGATTTTTATCTTTATTACATCAATTGTTTAGAGGAGGTAACATCACAGTTTTATCAAAAGTCTGACTTGCCTTGACCAGGAGGGGTGATGTAGGTCCGTCTTGGGTTGGACAGCACCTCACCATCCCTGATTATTCCTATGCCAATCTTATTGGCACTGCCCTCAAACCCAATTACTACAGTCATGGTAGCTAAAAAAAATTAGGGAAGAGAAAAGCAATGCGAAGTTAAGAGAGATTAATTTTTTTTAGTGTGAAAGAAGCTCATTGCAAAAAACAACTATTTTTATAATCAATTAATCATTTGGAGTCCTTCTTTAAGAAAAAAATGTCTGAATTCTCTGATTCTAGCTTCTGAACGTGAATATTTTCTGGTTTCTATGACAGTAAACTGAATATATTTGTGTTGTGACCTGTTGGTCAGGACTAAAGATGAGATCTTGAGCTATGGAAGAATAGTGATTGACATTTACTGATAATTGGGTAATGAAAATAATCACAAGTTGTCATTATCCTCAATTCTACACTCTGCACCTTTAAACTTATTTTTAGCTTTCAGTCTATGCATATACAATCATGGCTAAAAATACTGGCACCTATGCACTTCTATCAGGTAATGCACCACTGAAAACTGTTGCAATTACAAATGCTTTGGTATACACATTTATTTATTTTGTTTGCATTGGAACAACCAATACTTTGTTGCAATCTTTCATCAATTGTTCTCTTCCGTCTACATCCAGAGAGGTTCTCAAATCCTCGTAACAACTCTTGAATGAATACCAAAGCATTTGTAATATTTTTGGCCATATATATATACATACAGTACAAGTCAAAAGTTTGGACACACTTTCCCATTCACATCAATGAGAAAGTTTGTCCAAATGTTTGACTGGTACTACACAGACACACACAGACACACACACACACACACACACACACAAGCGCGCGCCCATATATATTAACATAGCCTGTACAGTAACTCCCTCGATACATAAGCAATATATTAAATGCATATTGTCTATATTGATATAAACCACAACACAGCCTTCTGTGCATATATATAGCTGCTATGTTAGCAGTGAAAGCAGACACACTACTCTAACTGTTTTGACCCTGCTGCAGACAATAAGGTGACACTACCTTGCTTGTTACTTTCCTTTCGTAGCTCACATGAATCCAAATTCGTGCCAGTTAAAAATTTAATTGAACTTTTTTTATTTCTTCAGCTAGCTCCAGCAACTCAACTACTCCATATGCAGCTCAGAGGACCCAAACACTGGGAGATGTAGTGTTCGCCTAAAAATTAAAAAAAAAAAAAAATCTCATACTAACCTAACGCTAATTAATATTGCACTTAACCAAACCTTGTGTATTTTCATTCAGTTTTTGTTTCTTTATAGTGAGGTATGAGCACTAGACGTTATTTGTCATTCGAAGCAGGCATTCACTCGGTGCAGCGAGCACGTGGTCCCAAATCTTTGCTGTGCTTTGTGTGTTCGACTCTGACTTAGCCTACTTTTGGGGACACATTTCAGATTAAAGATCAACTCATCGATTTGACCAATTGGGGACAAAGGCCGTGTCATTTAATAGGTAAAAGTCTGGATTTTTGGGCTCAGTGGTTATGGTAAAAATCTGCAGGAAATGAATGAAATCAATGGAATGTCCCCAAAATGGACTCAAGTAAGAATAAGTGTGTGGTTGTGTGTGTGTGTGTGTGTGTGTGTGTTGGGGGGAGTGACTGTGGAAGAACACTCGTCTGCTCGTTTCATCCTGTTGTGAAAGTGCAAGTAAGGTTATTTGCATGTCCTTCTTCTGAAACTTGTAGCTAGTTAACGTTATTTAACAGCATTTGCATTGGTTGATGAAGCATATAAACCGTACAGGAAGCTATGTTAGCTGTTTGTCTCCATAACATCCTCCGTGAAGGCCGCCTGCTGCATGCGTGCTCTTTGTCACACCGGAGATGCTAGCTATGCTAACGCTAGCCTTTAAAGCTACTGTGTAAAACCTATTAAGAGCTTCTGCTGTAGTGCCTTTTTTTGTGTTCTGTATGCATGTTGTTGTTGTTGTTTTAGCACCCAGCGTCAGATAACTTGCAGTTGGTGTGTTTGGCTTTGTGCTCATCCACGTTAAGGAGTTGCTCGACACTCAGCGTGCTCCCCCTTCTTTGTTAGAGTTTGTTTTAAACCTCCAAAAAGTCACTTATCCTTTGCCAAGCGGACCAACACCATTTCTAAAACATGCATAGGTAGAAAACGGAGGCGTTTAGAAACGGAATGCTTTTTTGGGGGCGTAAATACATCAGAGTGTCTTGAAAACCATCAATTTATGTTTCCTCTTATAAGTATTTAGAAGTTTTACATTTCAATTTCAAAGGTCCTCAATATTTTTCTAGCCTGTCATTGGCACCAGTATCATTTATTGGAACCCGACCGATATATGGTTCAACCGATATTATCGACCGAAATTGACCTATCACAGATATATTGGTATCAGTGAATACATTGTGCGATATGTGGCGATATCTTGTAGTTTTTAAAGTTATATAAGCAGCAAAATGAACACTTGATAATTCTTCTTAATTCAAGTTTCAGTTTTTTTATTCATAGCTAATTATAATTATTAAATTCCCCGCTGTGTTTATAGAGTATATTGTTAAACTGTAAAATATCAGCCTCGATTGCATATCTTTGTTGCAAGTGTTTGATAACCACATCTAAGGGATTTTTGCAAAAAAAAAAATATGTATAAATACAGTACCAGTCAAAAGTTTGGACACACCTTCCCATTCACTTCAATGAGAAAGTGTGTCCAAACTTTTGACTGGTACTGTATAATATTATCGGCCTATATATTGATATCAGAATTTGTTTGCTCCCTATTATCAGCATTGGTTCCTAAAATCCAGTATCGGTTGGACCCATTTAGTTATAAAATGTTTTTTAAATGGAATTCAAGCAAAACCTGTCTGTAAAATCCCCAGTTCTATTGTTCCAGACCCCTGATCTGAAATGAATTAGGTTTTTTAATCCATCTATTCTTTATCTACTGCTTACCTGCATCCAGGTCATGATTCATGAGGCATTAGTTATATTAATGGGAATGATTATTAAATACTGCCAGGAAGTAATGACAAAAATGTGAAATAAATTGAAATTGTAATTTGTAATTCTAGGCCTTATCCTGGTTATTGATGTCTTTCAGACTTTGACTGTGATACCGGTATTAAATTGCACAAAATGTCTAAAGTCTTAAATGTAACTTGGTAAAAATCTGTAGTGCTGTTGTGTACCAATACCAATTTGTTTCTATGAGTGATAGCACAAGTGAATGTTGATGATAGTACTTTGATAATTAGCTAAATATTACCTGTAAAAAATGAAGCTAGATGGATCAGACAATAACTTGCAGATATTTTGGTATCAGCACATATATTGGCCGATAAGTAATTGCAGCATAGGAATCTTGGTCACAGTTATACCAAAATTCTTAAAGGACAGGTTCATTGTTATTCTTAAAACAGTCAGATGTCTATATGAACACTGAGAGAGGGTTTCCTCATTCTTCCTGTTCATACTGTCTATTATATTAGCTTTTAAATGTAAGTGATGTGCAAGATTACATTGAAAAGTTTATCTGAAGCTTATATAAAGACATTTGGAATTTGGCTCAAAAAGATACCTATTTGATTCAACTCATTTGGATCTTCTAAAGGCCACTGTGAAAAAGAGGAACGATGACTTAAACTTAATCCTCTTCGTTCCCTGTGGAGCGTAAGGCTGAGCTATCTGCTTCCATCTGGTCCTGTCCTGTACGGTATGTTGTGCCTTGCCCCAAGTTAGATTAGTCACCTTCAGGTCAGAGATCACAGTTCTCTGCCAGGTTGCTTCTGGCCTGCCTTGTTTTCTCGCTTTCTTTTTTTTTTAGCCAAAAAGATCCAACATATCTTTCCGAGACATCCATTGTGTCTTTGATTGAACTGCTGTTCTACAGTCAGATCTTGGTTTTTAGGCTGTACTGCTGACTTCCAGATGATTTGAAGGCTTGCAAATGGACCTTGAGCTTTCCCAAACCTTATGCTACGACAAATGCAAATGCTAAAACCATAGAGGAATGATAGTGTTCATATGGGCAACTGACTTTGCTTTAAGACTGACTTGAAAAAGTGTGAACCCCTCCTTAAAGTTATAGTGTGCATTTACTATTGGCTGACATTTTTTCAAGTATTGGTATCTGCCTCAAAATCCATTATTTGTCATCTGGTAGATTTTACTAGATATAACTTTTCACATCAGATATAAGCCATTAACCAATGTTTTCAATGTTAATTAGTGCTTTTCAAAAAGGCGAGTCTAAAAGAAATCGGTTTATTCTTGAGAACCATTGTGTCCATTTCCGTTGACCACTAAAATTCTTTTTCTGTTTTTTCCAGCGGCGCGTGTGCTGTCCTGTGTGCGTGTTGTGTGTCTGCGAAGTGTGTTTGTAGTCAGAGCGAGTTCAAGCATGAAGAGAGGCAAGAAGGCAGAGGAGGCGGTTGCAGAAGGGGAAAACGACACAGGCTCTGGTACTACAGCAGGCACTAATGCATTCTTCACTTCATTCATTACATCTGAAAACATTTTCCAATATCCTCTTTACCAAATAATACATGTCTGATCTGCCACTTTCATTCATGGCCTTAAAGCTTCTGCAAAGAAGACGAAGAAGGCTAAGGAGCCAGAGGCCCCAGTACTGTACGATGACCCTCCTGACAAGATGACCAGCAAAGATGGACGCGACGCCAACATGAAGATCACGTCCTGGAACGTTGACGGGCTGAGGGCCTGGGTGAAAAAGAAGGGTCTGGATGTAAGTTTGCAGTGAGCTTTAGAAATAAAAGCAAAGTTATTCGTCAAGACGAGGCTGCGGTTTTAATGCTTGTGTTCTTCTGTTCCAGTGGGTGCGCGAGGAGGCTCCAGATGTTTTATGCCTGCAGGAGACCAAGTGCGCTGAGAAATCCCTGCCCGCCGACATTACCTCAATGCCCGAGTACCCGCACAAGTATTGGTCCGCGTCAGATGAAAAGGATGGTTACAGTGGTGTGGCCATGCTCTGCAAGACTGAACCCCTCAAAGTGACCTATGGCATTGGTGAGTTCTGTCTTATGCTGTCAGATCATTTATTGGAGGTCTGAACCTTCACTGCTGCCTGGAAATGGCAAAAATATGTTTTTGATTTTCAAACATTTCTAGCCCAGTGCAGCTCCACGTTGCTCACCTTGTTATGCTAGTAGTTTGACTCAAGAGCTGGTAACATCAGTTGGTCAGTCCACCACTAGACTAAAATATCTCCACAACTATTAGGCTGACTGCAATGAACTGGTTTCCAAACAATGGATCCTAAGAACTGTGGTGATCCCATGACTTTACTTTTGGCGCCACCATCAGGTCAACATTTCTGATTCCAAGTTTAAAATCTCTAACTATTGGATTGTCAAATTCTTTACAGGCATTTAAGATTCTCTCAGGATGACTTGTATTTGGTAGTTCCTTCTCCATCCATATAGCACCGTCATCGAATCAAATATCATTTGGAAGCACCAGTACTTTACTTAATAAAACACCTAATGACATTCCCATTAGCTTCAACAATGAGCAACATAGTAAACATTATACCTGCTAAATATCAGTATGTTAGCATTGTGAGTATGTTTGTACATATTTGATGTGGTTACACATGTGAACAGTGATTTGGCCTCGATTGATGGTCTTTACTTTTATATTAACGTTAAAGCTATACTAAAGAATTTTAAAACGGAACCTTTGTCTGAGTGACTGTGAAGTATCTACATTACATTTTTTGCTGAATCTCTCCTACCCAGACAAAGAGGAGCATGACAAGGAGGGCCGTGTCATTACTGCAGAGTTCCCCAGCTTCTTCCTGGTGACAGCATATATACCAAACTCCAGCCGAGGTCTCGTGCGCCTAGATTACCGCAAAACCTGGGACATAGACTTCCGAGAATACCTGTGTGACCTGGAGAAACAGAAGCCCCTGGTGTTATGCGGCGACCTCAACGTGGCACACCAGGAGATCGACCTGAAGAACCCGAAGGGGAACAAGAAAAACGCAGGATTCACCCCTGAGGAGCGCGAGGGCTTCAGCCAGCTACTGGCAGCCGGATTCACCGACAGCTTTCGCGAGCTCTACCCCGAGCAGACCAATGCCTACACCTTCTGGACCTACATGATGAACTGCCGCTCAAAGAACGTGGGCTGGCGACTGGATTACTTTGTGCTGTCCTCTGGTCTGCTGCCAGGCCTGTGCGACAGCAAGATCCGCAACAAGGCGATGGGAAGCGACCACTGTCCCATCACTCTACACCTAGCAGTGTAGGTTACTCTGGTCTGCAAATCTCTGTTAGAGTGAAGCGTCACCTACTCGGGCAGGAAAATCTTGCATCTGTTGAAATGTCTACAGGTGAAGTTCACAGTAAATTCAGAAGTACCTTAATTGTCTAGTAGTTTTATCTTTTCCAACATCAAGGTTTAATAAAACAATACATGATGCACATTTGTCCTTTCTGTAATTGATGTCTGTCAGTAAACAAAATGATGTACAATGAATTCCTCATGGCGGTTCTGTCTGAAGATGCAACACTAAATCCTCTGTAAGCTCATATTCAACAATGATTTAAAACCAGCTGTAGAACTCAAAGTGGCTCCTGTCTGTACTACTGCTGACCTGAAACAAAAGTCTCTGCCACAGAACCTGCAGGATGTTTGTTTTTTTTGTTACTGTTTAAAATGAAACCACTGTTCCTAAAAGCATATGTAACTTGTTCTGGCACAAAAAGGTTAAAGCTTTTTTTCCAAATCGGTGTTAAATTGTAAAACATTCCCACACTTCTCAATAAAGACTAGATTTCTGTAGAACTGTCTTCTTCTTGTTATTTGAATATACGGAGCCAAGATGTTAATAGTACCAAAAGGCAACTGATGAATTGTAATGCATCAAGACATTGTTCTGCTCAGTGTGGTTTAATTACAACACAACCATGAAATCAAATGCATTCAGTCTATGAAAATGGGACATGAACATGAACCTATAATGCATCTTATGTTACTTTTGTCCTAATCTAAATAATAATCCCAATTTAAATTCCAAATATAAAGTTTCAGATATTTCAAGGTATTGACTGTCTATGTTAACTTCATGATATGTGTTCTTTGATGCATTTTGAGATGATATGACTGCCTAAAGCCTTTCCCGCATTCCACACATATGTATGGTTTTTCCCCTGTGTGCGTTTGCTGGTGTCTTTTCAGCCGATTGGCACTGAGGAAGCTCTTGTCACACTCAGCGCAGGAGTACGGTCGGACTCCTGTGTGGTAGCGCAGGTGAATAGTCAGGTAGCAAGACTGTGTGAATTTCTTGCCACAGTGGGGGCACTGAAAGGGCTTGTGGCCCGTGTGGAAACGCTCGTGCTTCAGAAGCTCTGCGTGGGAAAAGAAACCCTTCCCGCAGTCGGAGCACAGGTACGGCCTCTCGCCGGAATGTGTCAGCTCGTGTCGGATCAAAGTCGCCTTATAGACGAAACTCTTGTCGCACTGCGAGCAGCTGAACACGTTTTCCCTGGTATGGCAGCGCTCGTGCTTCTTCATGTTGCGTTCCCTCTTGAAACACTTGCCGCAGTAGGAACACATGAAGGGCATTTCTTCTGAGTGGATCTTCATGTGGCTCAGCAAACCGCCCTTGTAGAGGAATCCCTTGCCGCACTGCGCGCATCTGTGTGGCCGCTCTTTTTGGTGGATGCGTTGGTGTGCTGTGAGAGCTGCCCGGTAGGCGAAGCTCTTCCCGCAGTTGCAGATGTGCATTCGCTCTTCTTGATGAGTTTGGAGGTGCCTGTTGAGGTAGCTGACACAGCTGAAGCCCAGGTCACAGCGAGGGCATTTGTGAGAACGCTCCACCTTGTTGGCATCCTCGCTGTGGGTCTTCAGGTGTCTCACCAGTGCAGACTTCCAGGCGAATTCCCGGCCACACTCAGAACACAGGTACTCGCCATTCTCCATGTGGGTGCTCTTGTGCTCCCTCTGTGCCACCAGGGACTTGAAGAACTCCCCGCAGATCAAGCACTCATACCTGCGTCCAGACTTGTGCGTCTGCTTGTGCCTCTCCAGTGATTGTTTGAAGGAGAAACGCCGTCCGCACTGAGAACAGAGGAAGGGCTGCTCGCCGGTGTGGATACGCTGGTGGGCTTTTAGTAAGGACTGGAACTTGAAGCTCTTCTCACAGTCTGGACAACTAAAACGTCCCTCCTCTTCTGTGAGACACTGAAGGGACGGCTTGTCATCCTCTACCTCAACAGAGTGAACTTTGTCAATGTGCTGCTGGACCTGAGCTTCTTCTGAATGGTGGAAGGAGCAATTAGGACATGAGAACGCCTTTGATGATCCATCTGCAACAGAACCTTATGGAGAATCAACGCCATTATAAGACTAGAGCAAGAAATCAACAAAAGGGCATAATGATTTATGCAGTTTGGACTTTGTTTTGTGCAAGTGCCACTAAAGAATTTTCAGAAACACTGCAAATTACAGGCCAAAATGAATAATTATAATAATGTCCTTGACTTAAATTAAATTGCAAACAATTAGTTTGGACAATACAGAATTGTATTGAAAAAAAGGACCATTATCACGCAACATGACACTGATCCTTTTTTTCTTTTTCTGGCATGGCAGCAATCAAAAGATTATATTTCTAAAAATGAAACACTCACTTTCATCCCCGTCCTTCAATGAGTCCATGGGTGACCCATAGGAGTGCTCTGCACTGTAAAAATAAAAAAATAAATAAAAAGAAGGGAAAAGTCACAAAGAGGCTAGAGAGTTGTGGGATGTCTCACCATACATAACTATTTGAAATTTGAATCTGTCGTTCAATGTGTGCAGTGAAATGCATGGTGGCATACTCCAAGGGCTCCACTAACAGGCCAGCGTGCAATTAAAAATAAGAATGAGAATATAAGTCAATTAAAAGAATTAGATAAAGAAACATAAATAATGAAAATGAAAGAAACTATATGTAGTATAAAGTAGTAAAATGCATTGCAGAGTGTACACTGGCCTGGTAACTGCATACTAAATCTGAATAAACTAAAACGTTTTAATGTGAGACAGGAACTACTAAGTGATAATGAGGCCAGATGATGTTACCAGTTGAAAGGCAAAGGCTTCAGTGCTGCTGGAGGACTCGCACTGTTGATCTCCTTCCTTCTCTTAGTGGTCATGCGCTTCTGCAAATTTATCACCTGGATCTTCATGGTTGGTTTGCGTTTGCGCCCGCTCGTGCGGACTTTGACTAGAGAAATGACTTCATTGAGTGTGCCTCCAGGCTCTGAGGCGGGACACTCGCTGCTCTCTACCTCTGCATTCTCTGGATCACGATCACAATCATCAGCTGCTCGAGCCTGGCGGTCAGATTCGGCCAGGGCGTCGACCTCTTTTACCTGCTCGTGGCTCCCTGATGTCTTGTTTGCGTCTGTGTGGTTATCAGTGTGAGTTTTCAGGTGCCTTGCGAGTGCGAGCTCCCAATTGAATTTTTTTCTGCACTGCTTGCATGTGTAAACACCGTCTTCCATGTGCGTTTGCTTGTGCTCCGTGCGGGCCATCAAAGAGTGGAAGGTCTCCCCGCAGACCACGCAACTGTACTTCCGTCCTGTCTTGTGTGTGTTCCTGTGTCTGTCGAGGGACTGCCTGAAAGAAAAGCAACGGCCGCACTCGTTGCATCGGTGGGGGCGTTCGCCGGTGTGGATAACCCTGTGTGCAGTAAGCGCAGAAGCAAACTTAAATTTCTTCTCACAGTCTGGGCAGTCATGAGGTCCCAAAGAGGTCTGAAACTGAGAGTCTGCAGAGTCGTCCTTGTTAACTTTTGCATGGACGATATTTATCAAACCACTGACAGGCTTTTCTTGTGTTGTTTCCTCCCCTGCTTCACCTACGTCCACCTCCCTGGTCGTCTCTTCTGCGAGCACCACTAGTGAATCTTCAGCCACCGCGTCTGTTCCTTCAAAGCAGTTTACTCCCATCACCACCTCTACGTCGGTGCTCGCGCCTAGTTCGACCTCCGCGTAATCCGTCACTGTGATGATTTCCATCGCTACGTCATCCACGAAAGAAATAGTGGTGTGTGTGTCATCACTGAGGTCTTGCAGGGGATGTGATTGGTTGGGATCTTCTTTCGGGTTTGCCATTCTTCTGGCGGGAACTGCAGAGAGGGAGGAGAGGATGCTGTCGCCCATGCTCGAGGGCGGAACTGTGCCAAAAAAAAGAAGGGGAAAGCGTTAACTATTGTCTTCAAACTTAAAAACACAGTAGCAGTGGTTACACCTACCATGTTGCTCTAAATGGCCGAGGTGTTTGTGGTGCTGGAGCAAAGTCCTCAGGTGTGTAGGTTCAGAGACCGAACGCACACATTCCTCAAACACAGAACCTTCAGCTCCAAGCCAAGAGACAGTCTGCAGGTAAAGTATAACAGCACACGTCACCACAGATCCAATATCATCAAAAATGATACAGCCTTCATGTAATAAGCTAATATTATAAAACACAAATTGCTGGTTAATAATATTTAATATCTCTTTTGTCTGGTTACACAGAATAAAAAAGTGTTACTACTTTTGAGATGAGAGTGGCACTTCATTAAATGATAGGTTCAGAGTTTTTAAAGTTTGTCTTAAAACATAAGAGATCCTTTTAAAGGGCTTCCAATGAAAACTATAAATGTGGAGGGAGGGGAGGAGAGAGAGAAGGGGTGGTGGACAGATAACCAAACTATAAGACTAGGTGGCTGGACAGGAGTGTAGAGGCCAGGAGGAAAAAATGTTAAAATTCTGTCCACCCTGACGCCCAACTCCCACCCCGTTTTGTTTTTCTTGTTCCTTATCTTTCTGTTTATTTCTTTCAACTTCTTCCTCTCTTTCCCCTTCTTTTCTCTATACTTAATAACAACACCTGCCCACACTGACTGACTGACTGCACTGTGTTTTCAATGTTTATTACTTATACTACACTTAATTTATGATTCACGTCTTGCACTATAAGTGTGTTATGTGTACCTTGTTTCTATTACATTATATAGACATGCTCAAGATTTATGTACACACAGAATGAAGCGGAGAGAGGAATACCCATGGCCTCAACATGGGGAGGATTTTATTTTCCTGCAATTATGATATTATACTTATAGGCCGGTCATGATAACTGGCAAACATATCTGCTTAACCTATAATGTGGCTAGAGTGTATTTAAGTGCTACTTACTCCCTCTAGTGGTCTTAGTTTTTGGTAGCTGTAACCTCTAACTGGAATGTTTTCATATTTCAAAATTTCACCTGCTCGAAGAGGTACGCAGTGTTAGTAGTACATTTTTACCTTATTCTTACCTTTTTATCAAGATGTCATAATGACACTGCTCACCTGCTTGAGGTCAGGGACTGGCAACAGCTGAGCCAGTCGGCAGAGGAACTCCCAAAACAGCGTCTGCAAATCACTGTCATACTGTGGTCCATACTCAGCAGGGAAGACCTCCTTTAAAAAGACAATAAAATACTGTCATGACAAATGTTTCGCTGCATCGCAACAGGAGTGTTTGGCTCCACGAGGTCTGAATGATTGTGACTCACTGAGAAAAAGCCTTCTCTCTCTTCAGGATCTTTGAGCAGGGTCTGAATTAACTCCAGAAAGTCAACCACTACTTCCTCCTCCTCTGATTCTTTTATCTGCAATATTACAAAAGTTCACTACTGGATAGCTGCATATGTTTACATGAACAAAAATGTGGGCTTAACAGAGCAGTTGGAGTTTGAACACTTAATTCATTCAGAGCGTAGACACTTACATCTACCAGGGAAGGATGTCGGGATTTAATCTTGTCCAGGTGAGACAAGATGAAGTCGTGTTCCACAGGCTGTTCCCTTCGGCACAACTCAAGAATAAACTGATGAGGAGAAAAAGAAACACTGCACCAAAATACTACTGTTTTCACACTATAGTTCATATATCATTAGCTATCTATCTGTAAATGTAACTTACTAACTATCTACTGTTTCCTTGCTTCATCTTACATAACAGCATTTGACATTAGCTATGAATCAGCTCATGAATGAGGATGACATTTCTCATGTCCTCCACTGGTACCCACCCTAGCTCTTAACCCCAGGTTAAGTTGCGTCCTGTGCTTGTACAACAGCAGCTCTGGGACCATGTCATTCACTAAAGAGATGAATTCTGCCACTTCCCAGTAGTTCATGACGTCGTGTTTCTTCAGCACCTGCCACATAGAAGCTGTCATGAGCTGAAAAGGTGGGACCAGGAGGCGCAGTGACGCCAGAGGTAAGGGGTAGCCTGAAAAACAGAAACGTAAAGTTGAATGAAGCTTACCTGACATTTTCCTAGAGAAGAGAGGATATCTGTCAATATGTCAAGTTGTCAACCCTATTATCAGAAAATTAAACTGTGGATGGAAATTTAAACTAGGGAAATTATTTTCAGCCGACTTGCTGTTTTTTAATCACATGGTACAATTATGTATAATGATTCTGACATAAAAGCCCCACTATGTGCTTATAGCAACGGAATATGAAAGTGCCCCTTCACTTGAAAACATGTTTGTCTTCTTGTTCCTTAAGTTGGATGTTTGAGCTTCGCTGTGCATGAAGCAGAATTAAGCATGTGCAGAGTTTGACACTGGAAGTCAGTTTTCATATTCATTTGCTGAAAGTGGAACGTTTTATCTGAGCTTATTAAAAATCAAATATTAAGGGGTGGGCCTATGAGCAAGATTTGTGACATCACAACTAGTTTGGGGTCAATCCCGGTCCAACATTCAACTTATGTATGAGGTAGAAACTTGAAGAGTCCAGTGCACCAACACCAAAAATGGACTTTTCAGTAAAGTAGGGGTGATTTTGTGGCCAGCAGTATTTTCATTTTCATTGATTCTGGAATTTTTAATGAGGGAGAAGAAGATGTCATTTTTTATATCAGGCATATGATTGTCAAAAATAGAGAATTTTATACATTTCTGGAGGAGATCTTTAGGATTACTATATTTCCCATCTCTTATTCCGACTCAAGAGGATCTTTCCTCTCCTTTGCTAACTGTATTTTTAGCGACACAGGAACAGAGGTGTGTTTTGAATGCAACCTTACTGAAAACACTGAGTGCGTGTTCAATACAGACAATGTTCCTAAAACTAAGTCAGCTATATATGTGCCATGCTCGTACGAATAACGCATGGAGAAGCGTAATTCATTAACAATATGCATGTAAAATGATTTGTGATGCACACTAAAACCCGTCCAGATACAACCCCAAAATGTGTCAATAAAGTAGCTCATGAAGCTAATTTAGCTTAAGTCGAAGCAACGATAAAAGTCAACTGTAACATAATTATTCCCGACTTCCAAGTTTTCCAACAAATTAGCATGAATTCATCATTGCTAACCCAACAAACAAACCTTCGGAAACGGTCGTAAAAACACCTGAGTCCATCTTCTCTCACTGGTGCTGATGAAAGTTTGACTTGCTTCGGTTAGCTGCCTTTAGCCGGTTAGCTAGCTAACGTAGCCAGTTTACTAGTATCAGGGGCTACTGGATAACACAGACTAACAGGCAGACTGTGGAAGTTATTCCACTGTAAAACTTCTCCTCTAACATAAGAGATGAACTCCAAATAACCGTAAACATTATCAAAACAAACAGTTACATGGTGAATTGATTTGTTGTGAGGCTTCTTCTTCACTATTTAGATTACCCGAGACATAACATGCTCCTTGTTGCATTACTACCACCTAATGGACATTATTTGCATCACTCCGAGCGCTGCTTACCCTATATCTTTTTCTGTATTACTCTATTCCGTATCATTCCGTACTATCCCATTCTGTAATACCCCGTGATAAAGATAAAGTTTTCACTCTTGTCCTTAATGTGATCAGGGGCTTCAAAATACATAAAAACAGACATTGCAACAGATTTATTTTTCCTTATTCTTCATTGTAAAATTATATTTAGGCCCCTTGCGTGTGTACACTTACTTGGCAATTAAGCTGATTCAGCTACTTCAAATTTGATGTTTTTGTAGGTTTTACTGAAGTAATTCCATGTTCTGCTACTTTTACTTCTACTCCACTACATTCATTCTGAGGGAAATGTTGCACTTTCGGAATGACTACTTTTAGATTAATTATTTAGCCTACTTTATAAATGAAGACAAAGCACAGGCATATGATTGGGTTATTGGCTAAATGATTTGTTGTTAACCCTATAAAGCCAAGTGAATCATAATTGATACATGAGTTTCAGAGAGCTCTACATCATCAGTGTGAGCTTTTTTCCCCCTGAGAAACCTGATATATAAGATCAGAGACATGCAGTGCACAGATTCAGTGTTGAATTACTAAATATTTTGAGGTTTATTTTATTATATTAATTCCTGTTGAAAATGCGTGTATCAAATGTGATACAAAAGGCATAGAAGGTCATTTATCTGTACATCTTTCATCATGCATTATTTATCATCATCATACATAAAAAGTTTAGTAGGTGGTGATATGAGCTTTATGAAGGAGCTATAAGGGCTTTAAACAACATTGTATTCATATGTTTTTGTTTGTTAAAAAACAATCTATAAAAAAAACTGCAAAAACTTCCAGATGTATCAAATATGATACAACATTAAAAAAGTGTTATTACATTAATTTTGAAATTACTCATCAGAAGGTCCAATAAAACAAAATTAGAATTTTCTGGCAATTATTTGATGGTTCAGGCTTCATGAAGTCAGTAAAACAGTTAAGACTATTTGCTTCATCTTGACCAAAACGTTAAAAAGCTTTTATTTCTAATGAGTACTTTTCCATTGTGGAACTGACACTTTCAATTGAGTAAAGGGTCTAATAGGCTACTGTCTCTCACTGTAGGTAAGTACCACACTCACACTGACGCCACAACACAGTCTTGTTGTTGGTCAGGACTCAGGACTGGGTTGCATTAAGCTCCAGGACTCATGGAGCCCTCTCAGTGCAGGTCCTCGTCCCTGAAGCGCTTACCTTTCAACAACACTGCTCTGGAAAAGCTGCCGGTGGATGACTCTGAGGAGCCCGGGTCCCGGATCGTCCCAGCGGCATGTTTCTCCCGAATTCGATCTCTTCAGCCACTGGTGCGTCCGACATTCGTGGCTCTGTCCCATTCCGCGCTGGCTCTGCTCGACCTGGGAGTGCAGGATGTGTTGAATGATCCTCTGGGCCCGGAGTATTTGAGCGGCTCCCGGCTACTGCCAGGCTCCCAGCCGGCTGCGCACTGTTATTGCGGTCACCAGTTCGGGATGTTTGCGGGCCAGCTGGGAGATGGAGCGGTGATGTACCTTGGGGAGGTAGAATCGGGCACCCATGGGAGATGGGAGATTCAGGTGAAAGGTGCTGGAGTCACACCTTTCTCCAGGTGATTATGTGTCCCCAGTTCAGGCATTTGTTGGTGCAGTTTAGTTTAGTTTAGTTTAGTTTAGTTTAGTTTACTTATAATGTTTGATACATTTTCTATCATCAAATGAGGATAAGACACGTTGGGCAAGTGACACAGCAAATTCTCCATAAGCCTTCATCATCAGAGGCATGTGAATGCACTTAACCCAGGGAGAGCTGCTTATGAGCTTAACTGCTTGGCACACATCAAATGCATCCCATTGCTTAACTCACAATAGCACTCCATGAAACCAATTTCCCCAGCTGATTTTTTTTCTCTTGAATTAGACATTTTTTCATTCATGACTTACAACATAACTGACCAGTATCACCTCAATTCACTGAAATCACATGTGTCGAAATTTATGGCCCAATTTAGAACATGCAGAATTATATGAGTTGGATCGCTGTCATATTGTAAGTTACATTTTGTTTTGTTAAGATTTGTGTTTTTTTTCTATAGCTTTCTTGTGGAAGAAAATCAATTAAAGTTAAACTACTGTAAATGTATATTTTTTATGCTTATTTAACTTACTTGGCTGACACAAAACAACAGTCATAATTTAAAGATTGGTTGAACAACATTCAGCGTATTTCCAGCACCAGCAGGTTATAACCTGTTTGACTCATGCACTGATTAATCAGATATGGATACAATGCAATTTTCTCAGAGATGGTGATGGCAGGAAGGTGCTTCGCTCCAGCATCAGGGAGTTCTTATGCAGCGAGGCCATGGCCGCCCTAGGGATACCTAGCACCCGTGCAGCCTCCCTTGTGACCTCTGACCTCTGTGTCAGCAGGGATCCACTGAACAGTGGCCAGCGCATTGCTGAGCGCTGCTCAGTTGTCCTGCGTCTTGCCCCTTCCTTCATCAGGTAATCAAGTCTTTCCAGAGTTCATCACTTCTGCCATGATGATGTCTCTGGAAAATGTGGATCAAACTGTAAAGTTGAACTAAAATGCAACTAAGATGAAAAGCTGATTTCATACAGAAAAACCTGTGTGCACACATGATGATGATTTATACTTGTAAAAAAGTCATATAAAACAATTCCAAAAACAAACATCTTTCTTCCGATTGTTTAGGTTTGGATCTTTTGAGATATGTCTGGGCCGAGATGGATTCTCAGGCCTGCAGGGTCCCAGCGCAGGGCGGCATGACATTCGCGCTCAGCTGCTGGATTATGTAATCGAGACTTTCTTCCCTTCCATTCAACAGGGTCATAGCAACAGGAAAAACAGGAATATGACTTTTTTCAGAGAGGTGAGAAAAGTAAATGTCTCCCTCAGGGGATGTAAGGATGTAGGACTCAGTAATTAAGTCATTGCTAAACATGGCAAACACAATTTAGGATTTAATTCATGTTGTTGTTTTAGCATTTTGATCATCATATTGGACTTGTTTGTACCCAGGTGATGGTGCGAACTGCAAAACTAGTGGCCCAGTGGCAGTGTGTTGGGTTTTGCCATGGCGTACTAAACACAGACAACATGAGCATCCTGGGTCTGACTCTGGATTATGGCCCCTTTGGTTTCATGGACAGGTAGGCTGCTGAAAGCACAAGCAAGAAGTAGATATATATCTATATATATCTATATATATAGATATTTTTATTTATTACTATATATATTATTTTATTTTATCAGTAACACATTTCTAAAAGTAAGATTATAATCTGTTTTGACATTCAGTGGCTAATAAGAAAATAATACATTTACATAAGAACAGCATTTAATATAATGTGGCGCATCATATTCTACATGAAAACTGTCCATCTTCTGTCAGATTTGATCCAGATTTTGTTTGCAACGCCTCAGACAAAAGAGGACGATACTCATACCAAGCCCAGCCGTCCATGTGTCGCTGGAACCTGGCTCGCCTGGCAGAGGCATTGGGCTCTGAGCTGGATGCAGCCAAGGCTGGAGCTATCTTGGATGAATTTATGCCTACGTATGAAACCTTCTACCTGTGTATCATGAGGAAGAAGCTTGGCCTTGTGAGGAAAGAAGAAGCAGAGGACAGAGAGCTCATCTCAGACTTGCTGCATCTCATGCACAATACTGGTACAAAGAATTATGGAATATAACTAGAGATGTCAGGGAACAATATATAAAAGTATATTCATCTTCATCTTGTTTTTTTGTTTTTTTCAGGTGCAGATTACACCAACTCCTTTCACCTGCTGAGCCGTGTGCCCTGGCCTGAAGAGGGTGACATTGAAAGGGCCACAGTTGAGCCAGTTGTGGATCTCATCCTAGAGCAGTGTGCCTCTATTGAGGAGCTAAAGGTGGCTAATAAGCCAACTATGGAGGACCGGTGAGGGGGTGTATGGTGGTTGGGTATATGTTTTCTTTTTTTATAGTGTAGCTATAATGACAACATAAAGTATCTAGCTGAACCACCATATACTCCCAATGAATGTACATTTAGTTGTACCTGAGCATATGTCTTTCACCATCTAATCAGTTTTTTCTTTTATATGCAAGCATTTTGGGGAAAAATCTTACCAAGAAAATATGTAAGTTAAATTTGTTTTGTTGTATCTAAAAAGATGCAGGCAAATGAGTCAGTCATACATAGAACAGCACATGGAGCTACTTTAGAGCTAGATTTATGGACAATATTTTTCCTTTTCCCCACTCATCATATTATCTTCCTTGTTTCTAGTGAGTTGGCGATGATTTTGTCCATGGCACAAACCAACCCAGTCATGTTTGGCATTGTGGCAGACAGGCCAGGTGTGTCCAAGCAGCTGCAACTAATGTCTGGACTAAAGGAGCTGCTGGAGACGGATCAGGATGAGCTTAAGGAAAAGCAGCGTGATGACTGGATTCGCTGGGCTAGCCGATACAGGTAAAAAGAGAAAAACTAAAAACAAGGATAAAAAAAAAAAAAGGTGTCAAATTGGACTTATTTCTTGGTTTAAGGCCAAAGCTTACTTTTATGTAATGATTATATAATTAATATATTTACATAATGCATAAGAACTGACCCTATTCCTACATTTGTCAATCCAGTTTCAAAGAAAGGAACACGCTTACATCCTGTTGCTGGTTGCCATTTAAAGCTACACTAATCAAATGTTTTATATTAATAATGAATCAAAAGGCTACTTCTTAGACATCACTTGTTGCAGAGAACCCACAGAAAATAATTCCCTGACTGTGCAGTTTCATTAGACCTAGGCTTACATCTCATTGGTTTGGTTTTACATAGGAAATACTCTTTTTGTGATTTTTTCTTTTGCCACAATACCAGGAGGCGTTTAACCAGGGAATGTGATGGAACAAGTGACTTGTCCCTCATCATAAAGGAGAGACTCAATGTGATGAACAGCACCAACCCCCGTTTCGTCTTACGCAACTATATCGCCCAGAATGCAATTAAGGCTGCAGAAAAGGGAGACTTCTCTGAGGTTAGGAGACCATTCAAAGTTGTGTTCTTTCCTTGTCAAAATTACTATTGCTACACCCACGTCTATTAAAGCAGCTGCTGGTCTACACTAGTTCACTAGTGTACCACAGGGTTCTATCCTCCCCCCAGTTATTTCAAATATTAAAGATAATATCCCACCAAATTGTGTCTTATGCAACATAAACAACAGTAAACACAAGCAGTGATACACTGGATAACTTCTAAGATGGTACTGAAAGAGGATGAATTTTACACTAAAATGCTGCTGACTGGGTATTGCTAACCTTACTTCCTGCGTCAGTGTCATCCTTCTGAATTTAGTATTTTCAACAACGCTGTTACAGGGGTGTCCCTGTAAATAAAAACAGCACATGGCTTCAAGAACCAGGAAGAACTTGGAACCAAGATGGACGTGCTACTTATCTTGTGTTATCTGGAAAGATTGTTGTACTGTGTTTGGAAAGATTGGTTTTTGACAGCCATACATATAGTTTTTTTTCCCCGAATTTCAAATTCCAAATCTCTGAATATTTTTATATTTCTTCTGATGTTAATGAAAGCTTTCTTTATTTAAAAGATTGCTATAAAATACAGTATCATAGAATACTTCATGGTATGCCTCTAATACCTCTTTTAGAGACATTGTCAGTTTATTGCATTGTTGTCTCAAGTCAATGAATTGAGTCAATGAGTACCACTAGGTGGAAACAAATGTCCATCCGTGGTATAGATACACAGACCGGCAGCTCCTGTAATAGACTTAATTATCTCAATGAAGTTTGTGAAAAGTAATACTTTTTGGATTTGTATGTGTTTTGAATTCTGTTTTATGTAATTTAACCATATTTCTGTTTATTTCTTAGTATTTTTTATTTTCCTTCTTAAGAGTTGGTAGTAACCATCTTCTCTGTACATTGGCTTGCAGGTCAACAGGGTCCTCAAAATTCTGGAGAAACCATATTCTGATGCATTTGGGTTGGAGCAATTAGATGGATCTAATGCATGTAGTGAAAAGGAGCAGAAAGGGAGGGGGGTGAATATTGACTATGATAGGAAGCCTCCTGCCTGGGCACAAAAAATTTGCATCACTTGATCCTCGTAGACCCTCCAAGGCAGCAGAAGGAGAGAAGTCTGCTTTCACTGTTGGACCACATACAATAGGCCACAGTTTTCAGAGCAAACAAGATCTGGGTTGTCAGTGTGAAGGGAGATGATTAATTTGGTACTAGCACATCAGTTTTTCTCTTCCCACCTGTGACTTGGTTTCTCTCCTAGCTGAAGGGAGGATGTTTTTATAACTTAGTGTGTTCCAGTGTTCATCAGGATGGGTGTAGAGTTTTATTTGTATGATCATTTCATTCAATAATACAACAGCAACAAATTCAAAACAATTGATGCACTTTAGTCCTTTAGTTTTTTTAAGTCATTTTCAGACAAACTTTCACATATGATCTGTATCATGAAATTCTTTACCCTTCAAGTAATATATTATTACATTTGTAAATCTTATATAGTCTAACAAATGAATTGATTGGTGATAGTAAAAAGCTGTTTTGTCACGCACATGCATGTAGCTGATGAAGTATGATGGCTCAGATGACCAGTCACATAATGACCTGTCTGGGTCTGAAACACCAGGAACACACTAACACTCATGTACTTAATGAATGTATAATGTATACGGTTAGTCTCTTCAGTTGTGCACAAGCAGAATTATGTCAAATTAAATTAACTGAGTTTAACATGGCTGTATCAAATAAGGAGCTCAAACATGTTACCATTAATCACTGAAACCTACTCTAGGAATATGATATGATATGGTCATATATCTTTGTAAGAGTTTCTGATTAAACTGTGTTAAATAACTGGATGTGTGTTTAAACCTATAAGATGATATAAGTACATATCAAAATAAATGATTTTTACATACCTCATAACTGCTTAAATCTAATGTGTTACTAAACTGTTTTTTCTTTTTACATGAACCCTACAACAGCTGTCTATATATTGTTGTATAGACCTGTTAACAGCAGTAAATAAAAGGTTTCTTTTGCACATTACAATGTATTCATCAGCTGTTATAAGGACATTTTCAAATGTTTATCATTTGCACAGTACTTGTCAGAAATTATGTCTTTTTTGAAGAAATGTTATATTATTACTAACTGTGTTTTGTTATATTACATTAATAAAAACGTATATCTGCTTACAATTTAGTGTGTAATAAAAAATGTGCTAACTGCTCATATATTGCCTATAAATGCTAAATAGGGGATGTTTTTTTATTCTAAATTATTGCACTGTTAACAGTCAGCACTAAGCTTTGGAAACATAATGCCAATAATTCTGTGGTCTACAGTTCAACATTAGCAAACTGTCAAAGTACATTCAAACATTCTAGAAGTGTCATACCCCTGTCTGCTTCATTTGAGGGATTGGAAGACACATGGTTTCTTTCTGCTTTACTCTGTTTTGACTAGTTGCCAAAACAAGAACCTTAATGACACAAAATGAAACTAATAATAGTGACTTATGAACCATTTTATAATTACATAAGCTGCCCACATTCCCACTTACCATCCACTTGTCTGGACTTGTTCAACTTGTTTTAACATGTATGGCATGTAAACAAATGCACTCTTGTAGAAGGCTGAGAAGCACGAATAATGTATTTACTGTAAAACAGTAGTGTCCAATGACTGTGCTTTCTGTACTCATTACGTAGTTAATCATTGAATGGATCAACAGGAACTGATGGGTGAGATGACAACTGCTTCAGTCAGATCAAAACTGAAACTGTTGCTGCATTTGACGCTTGCTTCTGCTGAGAAATGGACGCAAAACAAAAGGAGAGAATGAAACATGACTAACTCAGAGAACAGATATGGCTTGTGTCCCGGAGATTCTCTTGGCCACTTTGGAGGAACTGGTTGATAAAGACCTGAGGACTTTCCAGTGGTTTCTTTACAATAATGTTCTCGAAGGATTACCTCATACTCCAAAGTCTCGGGTTGATGGCAGAGATAGGCCAGGTACAGTGGATCTTTTGGTGCAGACATATGGCTACGACGGTGCTATTACTGTCGCAGTGGACATACTGACCAGGATGAAACTCAAACTATGGGCTGAAATACTAATGAGCAAGTATGATGAAGGTAACACATTTAAAAAGTACAACATTTGATGGTTTTGTCAGTCTGTTGGGCAAAATAATCTTGTTATGTAACAGCTATCTCTCCTCTTTGTTTCATTATCAGTTCCGAGAACTCAAGCAGGCAAAAGTAAGTCGATAAAAAAGATAACTGACACAAACACACAGTCATGTTAATAAAGTTCAAATTCATATCTATGTACATATACAAGAGGGTTTAACTATACAAATCTGAAACTGAATTAAGATTTTCAATTTATTTTTTGAACAGAAATTGACCGCCGTGAAATCCGAAAAAAATTGAAATCCACTCTGAGGGAAAAGCACCAAAACTTTTATGAAGGGAATGCAGATGAAGGGGACATCATCTATCTGAAAAAAATCTACACTAAGCTGCATTTGATTGAAGGAGCATGGGGAAGCTTCAGTGAGGAACATGAGGTCAGACAACAAAGGTCTGGGCATGTAACAACAAAGGAAACCTCCATTGAAGCAAGTGACATTTTCAAACCACGCCTTAACCAAGAGAAGCACATTAGAACTGTGCTTACCCAGGGTATACCTGGAATGGGTAAAACTGTCTGTGCACAGAAGTATACGCTGAGTTGGGCAGAAGGGGAAGAAAATCAGGACATTACCTTCCTCTTCCCATTTCCTTTCCGCGAACTGAATCCCAACATAGGCGAGAAGGACTGCAGTCTGATACAGCTGCTCCATCAATTCTTCCCTGAGATGAAACCTCTTGAGACACTGGGAACAGAATGCAAAGTCCTGTTCATCTTTGATGGCCTAGATGAGACTCTCCTCCCCTTGAATTTCAAGCACAACAAGGTTGTGAGAGATGAGACAGAGCCAGCTTCACTTGATGTGTTGATCACAAACCTAATAACAGGGGATCTGCTGGGCAACGCTCTCATTTGGATCACTTCTCGACCTGCTGCAGCCAGCCGTATCCCACGAAAGTACATCCATCAGTGGACGGAGGTGAGGGGGTTTGTTAATGAACAAAGGGAGGAATATTTCAAGAGGCGCTTGTGTGATGATAACCTCGCCACTAAGATCATCAATCATGTCAAGTCATCAAGAAGCCTCTACATCATGTGTCAAATACCAGTTTTCTGCTGGATCACAGTCAGGGTGATGAAGAAAATGTTGCGTGACAACATGACAGGAGCCATGCCCAACACCTTGACTGAGATGTATGCACATCTCCTTCTCTGCCAGATGGACAGGATGATAGAAGGGCACTATCCGATGGAAAGCAGCAATGTTGTTTTGAAGCTAGCAGAGCTGGCGTTCCGTCAGCTAGAGAAAGGCAACCTGATCTTCTACGAGGCTGACTTGAAAGAGTGTGGTATGGATGTGAAGGAGGCGACCATCTACTCAGGCGTTTGCACAGAGGTCTTCATTATGGAGGGGAGAAGAAGAAGGGAAGTTTTCAGCTTTGTACATTTGACCATACAGGAGTTTCTGGCAGCTGTATACGTCCACCACTCCTACACACAAAGGAAGGAAAATGTTCTTCTTGGATACCTGAAAAGGGTGTCTACAAGATTGCTCCCCAAATCTATGTTCACTTTTCACAAGACTGCCATTGAAAAAGCCTTGGAGAATCGGGACGGCCGCTGGGACCTCTTTCTTCGCTTTCTCCTGGGACTGTCGCTGAAGTCCAATCAGGATCTCCTTGCTAGACTACTGCACTTGGAAACAGATGGAGATGAGAGGAGGGATGAAGATGTGTTAAAAACCATTCAGTTTATCAAGGAGAAGATCAAAGAGGAACCAGAGGCCAAGCTCAATCTGTTCCACTGCCTGAGTGAGCTCAAAGAGGAGTCTTTGGTGCAGGAGATCCAGAAACTTGTGAGTTCTGGAAGGCTTGTTGCCAAAAATCTGTCACCAGTCCAGTGGTCTGCACTCACATTTGAACTGATGACATCTGAGGCAACAGAGGAGTTTGACTTGAAGAAGTATATAAGATCAGATCAAGGGGTAGTGAAGCTGCTGACTGTCATCACTTCTGCTACACGTGCTCTGTGAGTTTACCCACATGCTAACACAATGTTCCTCTTAGTTGGTTTAAGTTGCACTCCAAACCAAAATTCAGTTCCTGCATATTACTGCAGCTATTCTTGTATTTATTGCTCACTTTTTCATCCTTTGATGAACTGGACATTTGTATGTGTTGTTTTTCCTAGGCTAAATCGCTGCAACCTCACTGACAACTGCTGCAAAGACTTGGCCTCTGCACTGAGCTCGACCTCTTCTCACCTGACAGAGCTGGACGTGAGTGACAACAACCTGAGGGACTCAGGGGTGAAGCTGCTTTCTGTTGGATTAGGGAGCCCTTATTGCAAACTGAAGAGTTTAAGGTCTGTAACAATTTGTTAGCCATCCTTTACCACCCAAACTATTGCACAATACAACACTAAAACAGCAGACACTAGGCCTGCTTCTTGTAGTTATACTATGGTAGTGGTAAAAACAACACTACTTTTTGTATTTACATGAAATTAAAATGCACATTTTCCTTTGCTTAGATTACAGAAGTGTAAACTGGTAGGAGACTGCTGTGAAGCACTGGCTGGTGCTCTCAGCTCAGAGTCTACCCAACTCAAAGAACTGGACCTGAGTGATAATGACTTCCAGGAAGCAGGAGTGAAGGCTCTCTGTGTTGGACTGAACAACCAACTCTGCAAACTGGAAAAACTTTGGTTGGGCCTCACTCTTGCTGACATACTGTGTTTACTCTCCACTTACTTTATTTCATAATCCCTTTACACATTGAGGAATAGTCAATTTTTTAAATCCATGTTGAGTAGAAAATAATTAATGCATGATCTCTTCTTACACAGGTTGAATCAGTGCAAGCTGAATGAGACTTGTTGTGAAGATTTGGCTTCAGTTTTATGCTCAGGCTCATCTCACATAAAAAATCTTGACCTGAGTAACAACAACCTGAAGGATTCTGGTGTATTTGTGCTCGCTGCTGGACTAAGGAGTTCACACTGTAGACTGGAAACACTCAGGTCAGTGCATTCTCTGAACCAATGACCCTGACTGAGGTTGTCCTGTCTATACCATGAGAGCAAGAGTATATAGCACCTGTCAGTTGTGGCAACCTCATGGTTTAAATGTTAATACATAACTGCCACTCAAAAATGTGCTGTACTGAAGTCCATATATTATAATTACTATACTTAATATCACTTTTTGATATTATCACCTTATTAAGTTAAACATATAGCAGTCATATAGCAGACATAAATAAAGCAACATTTTGATCCTGCTGGAGTTATGTTTCTGGCCACTTAACTGAAGTCCTTTATTCTCTGGCCAGTTAGCTCTATTAACTCCTGCAAGGACTATCTGGACTGTTTGGTGATTGATTTTATTCCACAGCTAGTTGCTAAATGTGAATGTCTTCCATTCTACATTCAGTTGGTTTATTAGAGCTAGTTTGCTGAAAATAGCTGGCCATTCTGCTGCTTCTGAAAATGGAAATAATGGGTGTAGTGAGACTCAAGCATACAATAAACATGTGGGTAAAAACTGACACCACCAGCACCCTTTCATAGTACACATTTGATAATATTAAAGTAAATAATTTTGGTATACTGTTTTAAAGCTGCACTCTTGTTTTGATTAACACTGGAACGAAAAAGATCTTTACTTTCTTTACTTACTACTAGTTTTATCAACTTCATTTTCAAAAGCAGCAGGCAGCAATTTTCATTTAAAGAATAGCTCTAATAAACTCACTATACACTATCTGACCAGCACCAAACAGCAAATAGTCAAAGTTAACAATTAGCTGATAATCATAATATAGTATTAAGTGGCTAAAAAGAAAGATATTTTACTTAGGAGCTGCTGGAGACCAAAAAAGCAAGAAAGAAAGGCCATTAATGTTGTACTTCCATTCACCATGTAGACAGAAACACCACTCCAAAATAAATGCTAATGCTAATGGTAACTGCTAAATATGTAAATAGACAACTGTTTATACGAACAGCCTAATCTAATATGTCTAATTTGGAATACACAAAATAACCACAACATAATTTTTTACCAATAATTTGTAACCATATATAATATTTGTGGATTCTTTTAATAGAAACTATTGATATGTTCATCTTCATTTTGTCAAATGTAATGTGTTGTAACTTGAAATGTTCCTTCACCTGTCAGGCTCTGCTGGTGTGGCCTAACGCATACATGTTGTGACCAGATTGGCGCAGCTCTTAGCTCTGACTCTACTCACCTTAGAGAGCTGGACCTGAGTGGAAACAACCTGCAAGGACCAGGCATACATCTTCTCTCTGCGCAATTGAGTAGTCCACACTGTGAACTGAAGACATTAAGGTCAGGTCACACAGTTCAGCCTATCACTTTAAACATTTGCTAGTGTCACCAGTTAATATAGCACACAACCTATTGGAACAAATGTATTTGTCTCACCTGCAGGTTAAATGAATGCAGTCTCCAGAAATGCAGTGCTGATTTGGCCGCAGCACTCAGCTCTGACACCTCTCAGCTGAAAGAGCTTGAGCTGAGTGGAAATGACCTGCAGGATTCAGAGGTGAAGGAGCTCTCTGCTGGATTGGCAAGTCTGGACTGTAAACTTGAGACATTAAGGTTTGTTAGTCTTGCATTTGGAGAAGCATAACCTTTACTTCCTTAATCATTTCTAATTTTTACCAAGTTCAATAGTAATTAGGATTGGATTGGAGGAATTACGATAATCATGAGAATTTTTAAAATAAATCTCTGGAGAAAAAAACTCCAGAGATTGGAAGTTGGAAGAGATTTTAATGTTATTTATGTAAACTTTTTATGAAATGCGTAGACTGTATCTTTACAAATTACAAAGAGGTGAATAATGTGTTTTTGGATGAAATGTGAATACTCTTCCTCCACCCAGGTTGTCATTCTGCGGAGTGACAGAGAAAGGCTGCACTTATTTGGCTTCAGCATTGAACTCCAACCCTTCCCACCTGAGGCTGCTAGACCTCAGCTACAACTACCTGCAGGATTCTGGAGTGAAGGTGATCTCTGCTCATCAGGACAATCCACTCTGTAAACTGGAAAAACTCAGGTAAAAGAATTCATCACAGAGATTTTGAAATGGTTCTGCGACATCCCTGTGAATAAGTTGACGCTCAATGTTTCTTTGGTTTGAATCTGTTATGGTACCATCAGTTCTTCAGTATCAAAAATGCAAAGAGCAAAAATCCAGAAAGAATATATTAAAAAAGATTTTGAAAATAAAGAAAGTGGAAAACATCATTATACAACATGGCTTGTTAAAATGGGTATTTCTTTGAACATGCAATGCATGTCTTGTGGTTTATAGTTTCAAATCTTCAAGTTCCCTTTATTGAGCTGTTTTATTGCCACACACTTATCTGGCAATTCAAAGCAGAGGCACATGAGCTAATGCTGACCATGCACAATACACTGCAGTAAATGGGAAGTACAATAAATAAAAAAAGCAATGTGAAACAAGGTCAAACACACACATTTTGTATACATATATAATGTATAACACATTGGTTACAAAAATCAGTTATTAATTACATTAATACAAAAGCCATAAAAAATGACTATCCATTTCATCACATATCAGTGTGTCAACCAATGATTAATATCATCTGTACATCCCCCAACACTGCAGTGTGGACCATAATGCCGAGTGCTACTTGAAATCGACTCTGAAGAACTGTAAGTGAATTTCTACAATCTTTTCTTCATTTAATTTTATATATATTTGATATGTATTAAAAAAAAAACCGTACACCTGATGAATCAAAGTTTATGCCAAGCCTTGACTTTTTTAAAAAATGTATAAGGAAAGGAATCCTAAATTAACAAGGCAAAACATTTGAGCCGGAAATGTTAAGTTGCTTTTTTTTTTTTCATTATTTCTTTCAGTTGTGTTTCTGTGCATATATAGATGTGACATCTTGTATATGTGCTTGCTTTACTTCAGCCTTTTCACTTGTGTCTGATCTAACAACATGTTGTAGTGTCATTTGTTCACCATATGGCAGGAGGTAGATGTCATAGCCTAAAGCCTTTTGATCTGATCATTGTGTGGAACAAAATGTAATTAAAATCTCACCCACCTTTTCATTATCAACCCCATTTTGTTTCTTCTTGTGCTTGTTTCCTTTATTCTTTCCTTTTTTGGTCTATGACTATGACTGTTTTGTATGGTGATGTTTTTTTTTTTAGATTAGACACAGAGCTTTTGCCTTAATTTAAAGGGAGTATTATATAATTAATAGAATGATTTCATGACAATGTGTCTTGCACAGATGCGTGTATGCTGACGTTGGACACCAACACAGCTGCCAGATCTCTCTTCCTGTACGATGGTGGAAAGCAGGTGACGTGGGTCAGGGAGCGACAGCAGTACCCAGACCATCCCGAGAGGTTCGAGAGTGTGTCTCAAGTGCTGTGTCACCAAGGCCTTAAGCAGCGGCACTACTGGGAGGTAGAGTGGCGAGGACGATGGGTTGATATTGCTGTGGCAATGAGAGGGATCCGTCGAAGGGCAAGCTCTCATTTGTGTGGGTTTGGTTACACAGACCAGTCCTGGAGTCTGTACTGTTCTGAGGACCACTACATCGCTCAGCACGACCACCAGCGTGTGGAGATACCAGCACATCTGTCTCACTCTCGTAGGGTTGGAGTGTATCTGGATTGGCCAGGTGGCACGCTGTCCTTCTACCGCATCTCTTCTGGGACCCTCAGTCACCTTTACACGTTCAACAGCACTTTCACTGAGCCCCTATTCGCTGGATTTGGGATGGAAGAGGATGACTGCTCTGTAACTATTTGCACAAATGAGGGTGTGTAAAAACTCAATCTCAAAAATTGAAGTATTTTGAGTGAAGAGATTAAATGGTGTTCACAGATGATATAATATGGTAATGCTGAAGAACAAAACTAAGTAAAAAAAAAAAAAAAAGAGCATCCTAAATTTTCATTCAGGGTTAGGGTTACATATATAGGTTTTACACTTTTATTTGTAGTTGTCAAACCTTGAAGACAAAATATTACTATGTAAACATGGACATTGTTAAAATGTGTAATATTTTATTAAAAGGTGTGTTAAACAACTAACTGTAAGCTTTAATCATTTTCTGTCATGGCATAGGTATTACTGGTAAATTATCTGTCTATTTGATCTGAGATATTTAATTACCACTAAGACTTACAGCTGTAATAGTGAATAACAGGCCACAACACAGATTGAAAGACTTAATTGCCAATAGCAAGAAAACGATGCAGGCCCTGCCTGAACCCTGCTGACCTCTACTGGCATTCCACAGTTTCTCCACTCATCCTTTACAGTGCAGCTCACTCTCACTCTGTCACTGGGGTGAGCTCGCTCCAGTCCTTCTTATTTTTTGTCACCAACTGTGCACTGAGGTTACCGTTGGTTTTACTTCATTTAGGTTAACAAATATATGCAGGCAGAAACCAAACCAAAATGCTTCAGCGGATGAGGATTATCACTCATTCTCCATTCTCCAAATCAATGTATTAATTTATTCATATATGTTACATATGTGGGAATGTAGGGTTAGGGTTAGGGTTATTTTGTCTATTGTATTTCATCCTTTTTTTTCCTTATATCTTGCCTTTGTAAAACACTTTGTTATTGCTGATTTTTGAAGTGCAATCAAAATGTACAAATGTATAAATGCAGTGCTGTGCAGTGCTTTTTATCTACCTCTGAGTCTTGTTTTTTAATGAAGCTAGGTGTGCTTGACTCAGGGAAACACACAAGAATTCCAATGTACCCGTACTGTGATGTACCTGTGCAAATGGCAATAAAACTCTAATCTAAGCTTGTATGGACTGGTTTTGTACCGAACCGAACATAACTTGGACTAGCAACAGACTTAATGTACTACTGAACTGAAGACATTCAGAATCAATACTAGATGTTGGGCTATATGAATGATGATGTGCTCACTTACTGTGGAAGTAATGAAGTGCTTAGCTTAGAAAAAAAAGTGAATATACTAGGCCTACATAGTCAGTGACTATGAATCTTTGAGCTGAACTAAACAAAGTGATTTCCACCTCAAGTCTCTGTCTGCCTCATAAAAGGTAAGATAGCTGGCAACCAATCAAAAAACACAAATGCTTACGTTCTGGGAGGGCGTATAGGTACAGCAGTACTTTGAGCTGAATGCAAATGTCATCATGTTTTCAAAAATATATTGATAATTTAATAATTTGATCTAAACATTAAGGCTGATAGGGGACACAAATGTATGCGCCATATTGAACAGCAATTCATTCAATAGTTATTAATTGAATAAATTAATAGATGTGTCAAACAAAAGTCATTACAACTCATTGTTAATGAACCTTGAATGTCAGAACAGACGTTTGTGCTAATCCATCTGGTAGACATAGACACATTTAAAAAGGGAAATATGTCTACAGAAAGACATTTTACACTGGATGACTGAAAATTCAGATCCACTACTAGCACTAGAAAAGTCAAAGTCAGGGAAACATCAAATGCTCTGGAGACCATGGATATCTGTACAAAATGTCATGGCAATCCATCAACTAGTTCTTCAACTGGACTAAAGTGGTGAATCACCATTCCCAGATTCACACCTGCAGCATGGCTGAAAAAAGGTATAATGGTCCTGGAGCATCATTTTAAAGATGCAAGGAGCAAACACCCCTAAACTCCTGAAAAATTATATTTTTTTATTTTCTAATTTACTCTAAATTCATATGTGTGAAACATTTAACCTTTTATTAATGATTCATAATCATGCAGGCCTGATGACCCAAAACTTATTACAAATCTCTGATAAGAGAATTTCAGTTTATGACATTATGAGGTGAAAATAGTGCGTGATTATCTGTGTCCTCTCCATTATATGATGGCTGTGCACATTTGAAGTTGAAATGTATGGTAAATTATCTTGTGGACATAATATAACAAGATTAAAAAAGTGTCACCTTTCATGACTTTAGGGGCTCTGTAGTGTCACAATTAAATATGTCCTGAAAGAGCTACTAATTTTATTAGTGCAAGGATTTTAAAATGTTTAGGGTTAGGATTTAGGGTTAGGTGGTATTTATAGGAATGCTGGAGGTGGAGCAGTTGTGATGTGGTCCTACTCCTGAAACTTTGCTGAATAAGCTCCATTTTAACTTCATTTTAACTGCACTGCATTAGGCTTCAACAACCCACAGCAAGTATTTCTCGAGTCAGTCTTGGAATGTTGTTTGCCTCAAGGGGTGTAGCCAGATGGTAAAAACAGTCAGAGAAATTGGACTGTAAACACTGTTGGTAATATTCTACTTCAGTAGTGTTAAAATGTCAAAGTTGTGTGACGCACATTTCCAAAATAGCACATTACTTGGGAGGAATAGGGCAAGTTAGATGAGTGGCTGTGTTAGTCAGACTTTGTCCCCACCCAGTCTGCATGACAGTAAATGACTGCATTTATTGCAAACCTGAAGGAGGTGTGGCAGTTTAGTGAGTGGATAAAAGTGCTCCTTGTGTTGTAAATTTTGAGCTGGGATACAAGGTCCATCCACCACACAGGTAAGTGTGTAGAGAAAGAAATGATTTATTATTAATAGTATTATTTTACTCTTCAGATTTCTGAAATTTAACAAAAGATGAAACCTCTCACATTTGTAATGGCGCTTTTCCACTACACCCTTCCAGCACGACTCGCCTCGACTCGCCTCGGTTCTTTTTGCGTTTCCACTAGGGAAAGTACCTGGTACCTGATACTTTCTACTTGGGTAAAGTTAGAAAGAGATTGGCAGATTCGAACTTCAGCGATCAATAGCTCACAAACGAAACATTGTTAAAACATAAAAAATGCCTCTTTCCTATCGTGGTAAGATAGACTATTGACTACAAACTCATTTTCGCCAAAACGAGTTGTCATCCAGGCTGCAGGAAATATATTGCTCTCTATGCGCTGCGGGCGGAGAGGCGAGCGCTTAGGGACCGTCTAGAAAGTGCAGTACCAAAACGAAAAATATTCAATATCTCCACTTTTATTCACTGTAGTCTCACCAAATTCACTCCACACACCAACGGTCACCTGATAATCACACTACAATAGTTATTGTTACAAAATGTGCTTGTGTATAATACTTCAATATCATCACTGTCATGTGCTGTCGTTCCATTGATTTCCCTTCAATAGCATCAATATTATACACAGTCTTCACTATATTCACTCCACACAACAAGGGTCACCTGATAATCATACTACATAAGTGATTTCATAAAAAGGAATTTTATTGTGAAAAATCGTCAATAGCGTTAATATTATACAGTGTAGGATGACCAAAATCATGATACACAACAAGGGTCACCTGGTAATCATACTACAACAGTCATTTCAGAAAAAAAAATCTTTTTGCATATTTTTGGGGAATTTTATTGTGAAAAATTGTCAATAGCGTTAATATTATACAGTGTAGGATGACCAAAATCATGATACACAACAATGGTCACCTGATAATCATACTACAACAGTCATTTCCGAAAAAAATCTTTTTGCATATTTTTGGGGAATTTTATTGTGAAAAATCGTCAATAGCGTTAATATTATACAGTGTAGGATGACCAAAATCATGATACACAACAAGGGTCACCTGATAATCATACTACAACAGTCATTTCCGAAAAAAAATCTTTTTGCATATTTTTGGGGAATTTTATTGTGAAAAATCATCAATAGCGTTAATATTATACAGTGTAGGATGACCAAAATCATGATACATAACAAGGGTCACCTGATAATCATACTACAACAGTCATTTCCGAAAAAAAATCTTTTTGCATATTTTTGGGGAATTTTATTGTGAAAGATCGTCAATAGCGTTAATATTATACAGTGTAGGATGACCAAAATCATGATACACAACAATGGTCACCTGATAATCATACTACAACAGTCATTTCTGAAAAAAAAAAATCTTTTTGCATATTTTTGGGGAATTTTATTGTGAAAAATTGTCAATAGCGTTAATATTATACAGTGTAGGATGACCAAAATCATGATACACAACAATGGTCACCTGATAATCATACTACAACAGTCATTTCCGAAAAAAATCTTTTTGCATATTTTTGGGGAATTTTATTGTGAAAAATCATCAATAGCGTTAATATTATACAGTGTAGGATGACCAAAATCATGATACATAACAAGGGTCACCTGATAATCATACTACAACAGTAATTTCCGAAAAAAAATCTTTTTGCATATTTTTGGGGAATTTTATTGTGAAAGATCGTCAATAGCGTTAATATTATACAGTGTAGGATGACCAAAACCATGATACACAACAATGGTCACCTGATAATCATACTACAACAGTCATTTCTGAAATCTTTTTGCATATTTTTTGGGAATTTTATTGTGAAAAATCGTCAATAGCGTTAATATTATACACTGTATACTCACCAAAATCATGCTACACAACAATGGTCACCTGGTAATCGTACTACAACAGTCATTTCCGAAAAATGTGTTTTTGCATATTTTTGGGGAATTTTATTGTGAAAAATCGTCAATAGCGTTAATATTATACAGTGTATACTCACCAAAATCATGCTACACAACAAAGGTCACCTGATAATCATACTACAACAGTTATTTCAGAAAAATGTGTTTTTGCATATTTTTGGGGAATTTTATTGTGAAAGAACGTCAATAGCGTTAATATTATACAGTGTAGGATGACCAAAATCATGATACAAAACAAGGGTCACCTGATAATCATACTACAAAAGTAATTTCCGAAAAAAAATCTTTTTGCATATTTTTGGGGAATTTTATTGTGAAAAATCGTCAATAGCGTTAATATTATACGGTGTATACTCACCAAAATCATGCTACACAACAATGGTCACCTGATAATCATACTACAACAGTTATTTCAGAAAAATGTGTTTTTGCATATTTTTGGGGAATTTTATTGTGAAAGATCGTCAATAGCGTTAATATTATACAGTGTAGGATGACCAAAATCATGATACACAACAATGGTCACCTGATAATCATACTACAACAGTCATTTCTGATAAAAAATCGTTTTGCATATTTTTTGGGAATTTTATTGTGAAAAATCGTCAATAGCGTTAATATTATACACTGTATACTCACCAAAATCATGCTACACAACAATGGTCACCTGATAATCGTACTACAACAGTCATTTCCGAAAAATGTGTTTTTGCATATTTTTGGGGAATTTAATTGTGGAAAATCGTCAATAGCGTTAATATTATACAGTGTATACTCACCAAAATCATGATACACAACAATGGTCACCTGATAATCATACTACAACAGTTTTTTCAGAAAAATGTGTTTTAGCATATTTTTGGGGAATTTTATTGTGAAAGATCGTCAATAGCATTAATATTATACAGTGTAGGATGACCAAAATCATGATACACAACAAGGGTCACCTGATAATCATACTACAACAGTCATTTCCGAAAAAAAAATCTTTTTGCATATTTTTGGGGAATTTTATTGTGAAAAATCGTCAATAGCTTTAATATTATACACCTTATAATCACCAAAATCATACTACACAACAATGGTCACCTGATAATCGTACTACAACAGTCATTTCCGAAAAAAAATCTTTTTGCATATTTTTGGGGAATTTTATTGTGAAAAATCGTCAATAGCGTTAATATTATACAGTGTAGGATGACCAAAATCATAATAGAAAACAATGGTCACCTGATAATCATACTACAACAGTCATTTCCGAAAAAAAATCTTTTTGCATATTTTTGGGGAATTTTATTGTGAAAAATCGTCAATAGCGTTAATATTATACACTGTATACTCACCAAAATCATGCTACACAACAATGGTCACCTGATAATCGTACTACAACAGTTATTTCAGAAAAATGTGTTTTTGCATACTTTTGGGGGATTTTATTGTGAAAAATCGTCAATAGCGTTAATATTATACAGTGTAGGATGACCAAAATCATGATACACAACAATGGTCACCTGATAATCATACTACAACAGTCATTTCTGATAAAAAATCTTCTTGCATATTTTTGGGGAATTTTATTGTGAAAAATCGTCAATAGCGTTAATATTATACAGTGTAGGATGACCAAAATCATGATACACAACAATGGTCACCTGATAATCATACTACAACCGTCATTTCTGATAAAAAATCTTTCTGCATATTTTTTGGGAATTTTATTGTATACTCACCAAAATCATGCTACACAACAATGGTCACCTGATAATCATACTACAACAGTTATTTCAGAAAAATGTGTTTTTGCATATTTTTGGGGAATTTTATTGTGAAAGATCGTCAAAAGCGTTAATATTATACAGTGTAGGATGACCAAAATCATGATACACAACAATGGTCACCTGATAAGCATACTACAACAGTCATTTCTGATAAAAAATCTTTTTGCATATTTTTTGGGAATTTTATTGTGAAAAATCGTCAATAGCGTTAATATTATACGGTGTATACTCACCAAAATCATGCTACACAACAATGGTCACCTGATAATCGTACTACAACAGTCATTTCCGAAAAATGTGTTTTTGCATATTTTTGGGGAATTTAATTGTGGAAAATCGTCAATAGCGTTAATATTATACAGTGTATACTCACCAAAATCATGATACACAACAATGGTCACCTGATAATCATACTACAACAGTTTTTTCAGAAAAATGTGTTTTAGCATATTTTTGGGGAATTTTATTGTGAAAGATCGTCAATAGCATTAATATTATACAGTGTAGGATGACCAAAATCATGATACACAACAAGGGTCACCTGATAATCATACTACAACAGTCATTTCCGAAAAAAGAAATCTTTTTGCATATTTTTGGGGAATTTTATTGTGAAAAATCGTCAATAGCGTTAATATTATACACTGTATACTCACCAAAATCATACTACACAACAATGGTCACCTGATAATCGTACTACAACAGTCATTTCCGAAAAATGTGTTTTTGCATATTTTTGGGGAATTTTATTGTGAAAGATCGTCAATAGCGTTAATATTATACAGTGTATACTCACCAAAATCATGCTACACAACAAAGGTCACCTGATAATCATACTACAACAGTTATTTCAGAAAAATGTGTTTTGCATATTTTTGGGGAATTTTATTGTGAAAGATCGTCAATAGCGTTAATATTATACAGTGTAGGATGACCAAAATCATGATACACAACAAGGGTCACCTGATAATCATACTACAAAAGTCATTTCCGAAAAAAAATATTTTTGCATATTTTTGGGGAATTTTATTGTGAAAAATCGTCAATAGCGTTAATATTATACGGTGTATACTCACCAAAATCATGCTACACAACAATGGTCACCTGATAATCATACTACAACAGTTATTTCAGAAAAATGTGTTTTTGCATATTTTTGGGGAATTTTATTGTGAAAGATCGTCAATAGCGTTAATATTATACAGTGTAGGATGACCAAAATCATGATACACAACAATGGTCACCTGATAATCATACTACAACAGTCATTTCTGATAAAAAATCTTTTTGCATATTTTTTGGGAATTTTATTGTATACTCACCAAAATCATGCTACACAACAATGGTCACCTGATAATCGTACTACAACAGTCATTTCCGAAAAAAAATCTTTTTGCATATTTTTGGGGAATTTTATTGTGAAAAATCGTCAATAGCGTTAATATTATACAGTGTAGGATGACCAAAATCATAATAGACAACAATGGTCACCTGATAATCATACTACAACAGTCATTTCCGAAAAAAAATCTTTTTGCATATTTTTGGGGAATTTTATTGTGAAAAATCGTCAATAGCGTTAATATTATACACTGTATACTCACCAAAATCATGCTACACAACAATGGTCACCTGATAATCGTACTACAACAGTTATTTCAGAAAAATGTGGTTTTGCATATTTTTGGGGAATTTTATTGTGAAAAATCGTCAATAGCATTAATATTATACAGTGTAGGATGACCAAAATCATGATACACAACAAGGGTCACCTGATAATCATACTACAACAGTCATTTCCGAAAAAAAATCTTTTTGCATATTTTTGGGGAATTTTATTGTGAAAAATCGTCAATAGCGTTAATATTATACAGTGTAGGATGACCAAAATCATAATAGACAACAATGGTCACCTGATAATCATACTACAACAGTCATTTCCGAAAAAAAATCTTTTTGCATATTTTTGGGGAATTTTATTGTGAAAAATCGTCAATAGCGTTAATATTATACACTGTATACTCACCAAAATCATGCTACACAACAATGGTCACCTGATAATCGTACTACAACAGTTATTTCAGAAAAATGTGTTTTTGCATACTTTTGGGGAATTTTATTGTGAAAAATCGTCAATAGCGTTAATATTATACAGTGTAGGATGACCAAAATCATGATACACAACAAGGGTCACCTGATAATCGTACTACAACAGTCATTTCCGAAAAAAAATCTTTTTGCATATTTTTGGGGAATTTTATTGTGAAAAATCGTCAATAGCGTTAATATTATACACTGTCTACTCACCAAAATCATGCTACACAACAATGGTCACCTGATAATCGTACTACAACAGTCATTTCCGAAAAAAAATCTTTTTGCATATTTTTGGGGAATTTTATTGTGAAAAATCGTCAATAGCGTTAATATTATACACTGTATACTCACCAAAATCATGCTACACAACAATGGTCACCTGATAATCGTACTACAACAGTTATTTCAGAAAAATGTGTTTTTGCATACTTTTGGGGAATTTTATTGTGAAAAATCGTCAATAGCGTTAATATTATACAGTGTAGGATGACCAAAATCATGATACACAACAAGGGTCACCTGATAATCGTACTACAACAGTCATTTCCGAAAAAAAATCTTTTTGCATATTTTTGGGGAATTTTATTGTGAAAAATCGTCAATAGCGTTAATATTATACACTGTCTACTCACCAAAATCATGCTACACAACAATGGTCACCTGATAATCGTACTACAACAGTCATTTCCGAAAAAAAATCTTTTTGCATATTTTTGGGGAATTTTATTGTGAAAAATCGTCAATAGCGTTAATATTATACAGTGTAGGATGACCAAAATCATGATACACAACAATGGTCACCTGATAATCATACTACAACAGTCATTTCCGAAAAAAAATCTTTTTGCATATTTTTGGGGAATTTTATTGTGAAAAATCGTCAATAGCGTTAATATTATAAACTGTATACTCACCAAAATCATGCTACACAACAATGGTCACCTGATAATCGTACTACAACAGTCATTTCCGAAAAAAAATCTTTTTGCATATTTTTGGGGAATTTTATTGTGAAAAATCGTCAATAGCGTTAATATTATACAGTGTATACTCACCAAAATCATGCTACACAACAATGGTCACCTGATAATCGTACTACAACAGTTATTTCAGAAAAATGTGTTTTTGCATATTTTTTGGGGAATTTTAGTGTGAAAAATCATCAATAGCGTTATTATTATACAGTGTAGGATGACCAAAATCATGATACATAACAAGGGTCACCTGATAATCATACTACAACAGTCATTTCCGAAAAAAAATCTTTTTGCATATTTTTGGGGAATTTTATTGTGAAGAATCATCAATAGCGTTAATATTATACAGTGTAGGATGACCAAAATCATGATACACAACAAGGGTCACCTGATAATCGTACTACAACAGTCATTTCCGAAAAAAATCTTTTTGCATATTTTTGGGGAATTTTATTGTGAAAAATCGTCAATAGCGTTAATATTATACAGTGTATACTCACCAAAATCATGCTACACAACAATGGTCACCTGATAATCGTACTACAACAGTTATTTCAGAAAAATGTGTTTTTGCATATTTTTGGGGAATTTTATTGTGAAAAATCATCAATAGCGTTAATATTATACAGTGTAGGATGACCAAAATCATGATACATAACAAGGGTCACCTGATAATCATACTACAACAGTCATTTCCGAAAAAAAATCTTTTTGCATATTTTTGGGGAATTTTATTGTGAAAAATCGTCAATAGCGTTAATATTATACAGTGTATACTCACCAAAATCATGCTACACAACAAGGGTCACCTGATAATCGTACTACAACAGTCATTTTCGAAAAAAATCTTTTTGCATATTTTTGGGGAATTTTATTGTGAAAAATCGTCAATAGCGTTAATATTATACAGTGTATACTCACCAAAATCATGATACACAACAATGGTCACCTGATAATCGTACTACAACAGTCATTTCCGAAAAAAAATCTTTTTGCATATTTTTGGGGAATTTTATTGTGAAAAATCGTCAATAGCGTTAATATTATACAGTGTAGGATGACCAAAATCATGATACACAACAATGGTCACCTGATAATCATACTACAACAGTCATTTCCGAAAAAAAACTTTTTGCATATTTTTGGGGAATTTTATTGTGAAAAATCGTCAATAGCGTTAATATTATACACTGTATACTCACCAAAATCATGCTACACAACAATGGTCACCTGATAATCGTACTACAACAGTTATTTCAGAAAAATGTGTTTTTGCATATTTTTGGGGAATTTTATTGTGAAAAATCATCAATAGCGTTAATATTATACAGTGTATACTCACCAAAATCATGCTACACAACAATGGTCACCTGATAATCGTACTACAACAGTTATTTCAGAAAAATTTATTTTTGCATATATTTGGGGAATTTTATTGTGAAAAATCGTCAATAGCGTTAATATTATACAGTGTATACTCACCAAAATCATGCTACACAACAATGGTCACCTGATAATCATACTACAACAGTTATTTCAGAAAAATGTGTTTTTGCATATTTTTGGGGAATTTTATTGTGAAAAATCGTTAATAGCGTTAATATTATACAGTGTATACTCACCAAAATCATGCTACACAACAATGGTCACCTGATAATCGTACTACAACAGTCATTTCCGAAAAAAAATCTTTTTGCATATTTTTGGGGAATTTTATTGTAAAAAATCGTCAATAGCGTTAATATTATACAGTGTAGGATGACCAAAATCATGATACACAACAAGGGTCACCTGATAATCATACTACAACAGTCATTTCCGAAAAAATCTTTTTGCATATTTTTGGGGAATTTTATTGTGAACAATCGTCAATAGCGTTAATATTATACAGTGTAGGATGACCAAAATCATGATACACAACAAGGGTCACCTGATAATCATACTACAACAGTCATTTCCGAAAAAAAATCTTTTTGCATATTTTTGGGGAATTTTATTGTAAAAAATCGTCAATTGCGTTAATATTATACAGTGTAGGATGACCAAAATCATGATACACAACAAGGGTCACCTGATAATCATACTACAACAGTCATTTCCGAAAAAAATCTTTTTGCATATTTTTGGGGAATTTTATTGTGAAAAATCGTCAATAGCGTTAATATTATACACTGTATACTCACCAAAATCATGCTACACAACAATGGTCACCTGATAATCGTACTACAACAGTCATTTCAGAAAAATGTGTTTTTGCATATTTTTGGGGAATTTTATTGTGAAAAATCGTCAATAGCGTTAATATTATACAGTGTAGGATGACCAAAATCATGATACACAACAAAGGTCACCTGATAATCATACTACAAAAGTCATTTCCGGAAAAAAATCTTTTTGCATATTTTTGGGGAATTTTATTGTGAGAAATCGTCAATAGCGATAATATTATACACTGTATACCCCATCCTGAGGAGAGCGGAAAGGGCGCAGCTGAAGAGATTGGTTGGCGTGGGACTCAGACCAGACCTTAGGATGGAATGCAGGATTAGCACGGAAAGGGCATGTAGCTCACCCACCCTTTTTGTCGACACAATAGCCAACAAGAATGTAGTCTTGAGCGAAAGCCATTTCAGCTCAACCGTTTCCAGAGGCTTGAACACACCCCCCAACGATAGGAATAAGTAACCCTGGTCGAGGGAGCCCGGGCCCCCTGCAAAGTACCCACTACAGACTGGGGGAATCCCAAGGCTAGAAATTCGGCCCTCTCAGGGGCCATGCCCAAAGCCTGAGGCCCTGGGGAAAAGGATGAAAAAGAGTTCCCTCGGCCTGTGACAGGAGGTCCCGGCGAATGGGTACCTCCCACGGTTGTCCCTGAAGAAGGGGCGGAATCTCGGCAAACCAAATCATCTAGGGCCAATTGGGGGCCACCAGGATGAGGCTGGACTCTCTGTAGGAGTTGGTGCAGGAGGAGGAAGGGAGGGAAGGCATACAGGAGGCCCAGTGGCCACTGATGTGCCATCAAATCCGTGGGAGGATTGTCCCTCCCCATGGAGAAAAAGAGGGGACAATGAGTGTTCTCCCTGGATGCAAAAAGATCTGCCACGGCTGTGCCGTAGCGATCTCATATTCCGCTCACAACCTCTGGATGCAGCTGCCACTCTCCGGGGAGGGGTCCCCCCCTGGAGAGCCGATCTACAGCAAGGTTCTCCCGACCCGGCACGTATGTGGCCCTCAGGGACTTGAACTGGGGATGAGCCCACTCCCATATTGCCCGAGCCAATCTGCACAGGCGAGGGGAACCTAGGCCCCCTTGCCTGTTGATATATGCCGCCGCTACTGTACTGTCTGTTCTCACCAGCTCATGGCAGTCCTGTAGCTCTGGCAGGAAGTGCAGAAAAGCCAGATGGATAGCCTGCAGCTCCAAAACATTTATGTGCTGCGCTAACCAGGGTCCGTGCCAAAGGCCGCTGATGCCCTCGCCTTCGTGGACAGCCCCCCAGCCTACCAGGGATGCATCTGATGACACCACCTGGCGACGCAACACAAGCCCCAGTACCGTCCCACGTGCCAAGTTGGTCGGCCGCCGCCACCAACGGAGATACACACACAGTCTGCCCATCACCAATACGCTGGCCTGCAGATTCCTCTGTGGGCAAAATCCAAGGCCCAGGAGGCAGCGCTGCACTGGGCGCATGTTCAGAAGAGCCAGGGGTATGACATGCACTGTGGCTACCATTAACCCCAAGAGGCGGAGACATAGCCTCCAGGTCACCCTGGCCCCAAGCCGGAACTGGGACAAGCAAGCCCTGAGGGCGGCCTGTCTCACAGGAGTCAAGCAAAGAGTCCCTGCCCTGGCATCCAAACACATGCCTAGGAACTCCGTGGACTGTGAGGGCTGGAGCCTGCTCTTCTTCCTGTTGAGGTGCAGGCCTAGGTACTCTAAGTGCTGCTGGAGAAGAGCCTCATCTCTGTGGCACTGCCCCTCCGAGCGAGCACACACGTTGGCCTCCAAAAGGACCCGTAGATCACTGGAAGCAGCAGAACCTAATTGAGGTGGTCTTGGCTGTGGGGCTGGTACCGGCCCCGCCGGAGCATACCAGACATCTCTTGTGTGACCGGCAAACCGGTGTCACGAGCCGCCATGCTTTCACCAGCCCGGGTAGCAAAGACAGTCGCAGCAATCCAGAGAGGGGCCCGTAGACCAGCTCTCCCAAACTCAAAGTAAGTGGATATTGTGCACACAAGCCGTCTAAACACCCCCCCCCCCCCCCCACATATGGAATATGTGGGATGGAGAGATAGTCTTGACACGATATAGAACATATGTTAGAATATATATTAATAATTTTTCCTCAAGCTATTTTTTATATTCAAAGTCAAATGTTATCCACCAATAAGAAAATATAGTAGACCTAAGGAGAACACCAATGCCCATGTTGCACATATTTAAATCGCTCAAATATATAACCAGTTCAGTTTATTGTTTCAGACAATACTGTCAATACTGTAAAAGGAGCTCACACCTGAGTCAGAGTCCTTTGAAAAGCTTAATAAATGGTTAGATTGCCATCACCTATCAAATAATGAAAAACTATGTACAGATGTTTCAGTTGTGCAAATGTGGCATGATTTTGGTGAGTATACAGTGTATCATATTAAGGTATTGACGATTTTTCACAATAAAATTCCCCAAAAATATGCAAAAAGAATTTTTTTCGGAAATGACTGTTGTAGTATGATTATCAGGTGACCCTTGTTGTGTATCATGATTTTGGTCATCCTACACTGTATAATATTAACGCTATTGACGATTTTTCACAATAAAATTCCCCAAAAATATGCAAAAGGATTTTTTTTCGGAAATGACTGTTGTAGTATGATTATCAGGTGACCCTTGTTGTGTATCATGATTTTGGTCATCCTACACTGTATAATATTAACGCTATTGACGATTTTTCACAATAAAATTCCCCAAAAATATGCAAACGGATTTTTTTCGGAAATGACTGTTGTAGTACGATTATCAGGTGACCATTGTTGTGTAGCATGATTTTGGTGAGTATACAGTGTATAATATTAACGCTATTGACGATTTTTCACAGTAAAATTCCCCAAAAATATGCAAAAAGATTTTTTTTCGGAAATGACTGTTGTAGTATGATTATCAGGTGACCCTTGTTGTGTATCATGATTTTGGTCATCCTACACTGTATAATATTAACGCTATTGATGATTTTTCACAATAAAATTCCCCAAAAATATGCAAAAAGATTTTTTTTCGGAAATGACTGTTGTAGTATGATTATCAAGTGACCATTGTTGTGTAGCATGATTTTGGTGAGTATACAGTGTATAATATTAACGCTATTGACGATTTTTCACAATAAAATTCTCCAAAAATATGCAAAAATATTTTTTTTCGGAAATGACTGTTGTAGTATGATTATCAAGTGACCCTTGTTGTGTATCATGATTTTGGTCATCCTACACTGTATAATATTAACACTATTGACAATTTTTCACAATAAAATTCCCCAAAAATATGCAAAAACACATTTTTCTGAAATAACTGTTGTAGTACGATTATCAGGTGACCATTGTTGTGTAGCATGATTTTGGTGAGTATACAGTGTATAATATTAACGCTATTGACGATTTTTCACAGTCAAATTCCCCAAAAATATGCAAAAAGATTTTTTTTCGGAAATGACTGTTGTAGTATGATTATCAGGTGACCCTTGTTGTGTATCATGATTTTGGTCATCCTACACTGTATAATATTAACGCTATTGACAATTTTTCACAATAAAATTCCCCAAAAATATGCAAAAACACATTTTTCTGAAATAACTGTTGTAGTACGATTATCAGGTGACCATTGTTGTGTAGCATGATTTTGGTGAGTATACAGTGTATAATATTAACGCTATTGACGATTTTTCACAGTAAAATTCCCCAAAAATATGCAAAAAGATTTTTTTTCGGAAATGACTGTTGTAGTATGATTATCAAGTGACCCTTGTTGTGTATCATGATTTTGGTCATCCTACACTGTATAATATTAACGCTATTGACGATTTTTCACAATAAAATTCCCCAAAAATATGCAAAAGGATTTTTTTTCGGAAATGACTGTTGTAGTATGATTATCAGGTGACCCTTGTTGTGTATCATGATTTTGGTCATCCTACACTGTATAATATTAACGCTATTGACGATTTTTCACAATAAAATTCCCCAAAAATATGCAAACGGATTTTTTTCGGAAATGACTGTTGTAGTACGATTATCAGGTGACCATTGTTGTGTAGCATGATTTTGGTGAGTATACAGTGTATAATATTAACGCTATTGACGATTTTTCACAGTCAAATTCCCCAAAAATATGCAAAAAGATTTTTTTTCGGAAATGACTGTTGTAGTATGATTATCAGGTGACCCTTGTTGTGTATCATGATTTTGGTCATCCTACACTGTATAATATTAACGCTATTGACAATTTTTCACAATAAAATTCCCCAAAAATATGCAAAAACACATTTTTCTGAAATAACTGTTGTAGTACGATTATCAGGTGACCATTGTTGTGTAGCATGATTTTGGTGAGTATACAGTGTATAATATTAACGCTATTGACGATTTTTCACAGTAAAATTCCCCAAAAATATGCAAAAAGATTTTTTTTCGGAAATGACTGTTGTAGTATGATTATCAAGTGACCCTTGTTGTGTATCATGATTTTGGTCATCCTACACTGTATAATATTAACGCTATTGACGATTTTTCACAATAAAATTCCCCAAAAATATGCAAAAGGATTTTTTTTCGGAAATGACTGTTGTAGTATGATTATCAGGTGACCCTTGTTGTGTATCATGATTTTGGTCATCCTACACTGTATAATATTAACGCTATTGACGATTTTTCACAATAAAATTCCCCAAAAATATGCAAACGGATTTTTTTCGGAAATGACTGTTGTAGTACGATTATCAGGTGACCATTGTTGTGTAGCATGATTTTGGTGAGTATACAGTGTATAATATTAACGCTATTGACGATTTTTCACAGTAAAATTCCCCAAAAATATGCAAAAAGATTTTTTTTCGGAAATGACTGTTGTACTATGATTATCAGGTGACCCTTGTTGTGTATCATGATTTTGGTCATCCTACACTGTATAATATTAACGCTATTGATGATTTTTCACAATAAAATTCCCCAAAAATATGCAAAAAGATTTTTTTTCGGAAATGACTGTTGTAGTATGATTATCAAGTGACCCTTGTTGTGTATCATGATTTTGGTCATCCTACACTGTATAATATTAACACTATTGACGATTTTTCACAATAAAATTCCCCAAAAATATGCAAAAAAACATTTTTCTGAAATAACTGTTGTAGTACGATTATAAGGTGACCATTGTTGTGTAGCATGATTTTGGTGAGTATACAGTGTATAATATTAACGCTATTGACGATTTTTCACAATAAAATTCTCCAAAAATATGCAAAAATATTTTTTTTCGGAAATGACTGTTGTAGTATGATTATCAGGTGACCCTTGTTGTGTATCATGATTTTGGTCATCCTACACTGTATAATATTAACGTTATTGACAATTTTTCACAATAAAATTCCCCAAAAATATGCAAAAACACATTTTTCTGAAATAACTGTTGTAGTACGATTATCAGGTGACCATTGTTGTGTAGCATGATTTTGGTGAGTATACACTGTATAATATTAACGCTATTGACGATTTTTCACAGTCAAATTCCCCAAAAATATGCAAAACGATTTTTTTTCGGAAATGACTGTTGTAGTATGATTATCAGGTGACCATTGTCGTGTAGCATGATTTTGGTCATCCTACACTGTATAATATTGATGATATTGAAGATTATTGAATATAAAAAATCTCCAAAATTATATAAAAACTAATTTCCCCAAAATAAATGTTGTAGTATAATTATCAGGTGACCCTTGTTGTGTAGCATGATTTTGGTCATCCTACACTGTATAATATTAACACTATTGACGATATTTCAAAATAAAATTCCCCAAAAATATGCAAACTTTTTTTTTTCCTGAAATAACTGTTGTAGTATGATTATTAGGTGACCATTGTTGTGTAGCATGATTTTGGTCATCCTACACTGTATAATATTAACGCTATTGACGATTTTTCACAATAAAATTCCCCAAAAATATGCAAAAAGATTTTTTATGAAATAACTGTTGTAGTGTGATTATCAGGTGACCGTTGGTGTGTGGAGTGAATTTGGTGAGACTACAGTGAATAAAAGAGATATTGAATATTTTTTTCTTTGGTACTGCACTTTGTAGACGGTCCCTAAGCGCTTGCCTCTCCGCCCGCAGCGCATAGAGAGCAATATATTTCCTGCAGCCTGGATGACAACTCGTTTTGGCGAAAATGAGTTTGTAGTCAATAGTCTACCTTACTACGATAGGAAAGAGACATTTTTTATGTTTTAACAATGTTTCGTTTATGAGCTATTGATCGCTGAAGTTCGAATCTGCCAATCTCTTTCTAACTTTACCCAAGTATACTTTTTTAGTACCTGCTCTGGTGAGGTTCCAATGGCGCTTTTCCACTACACCGTTCCAGCACGACTCGCCTCGACTCGCCTCGGTTCTTTTTGCATTTCCACTAGGGAAAGTACCTGGTACCTGGTCCTTTTTTAGTACCTGCTCTGGTGAGGTTCCAAGCGAGCAAGCCGGTACTAAAATGTGACGTCGACACACTGCTGGCCGCTGATTGGTAGTTGTCGCTGGAAGAGTCATGAGCCGTCCCACACAAAAATCAAACCCGGCATTTTTAAATACCGGCAGCAGCGTTACAACCATAGTTACAGATATACGGCTCAATTTTCTTGCTTTGTGTGTGACAAAAAGCCTCATACAGCAGCAAATACACCACTGCCTCAATGTCCTCCATTGTTCATGTGTTTTGTGTCGCGTATAAAAGAAGTCACAGCAGTTTCGCGGAGCGGTGCTATGACGACCCCGCCCACGTGGAGTAGGTACTTTTTGGTAATGGAAAAGGTCTGTTCTGGTACCGTACCGAGGGGAGCCGAGTCGAGGCGAGTCGTGCTGGAACTGTGTAGTGGAAAAGCTCCATAAGTATGTCCCCTATGAGTTGAATGGCAGTTTTCATTTAACATGCATTAATGAAATGCTGTGTTATATCTGTCATGCCTGTTTAGAAAACATTAAGGTTACATTATGAATAACATGACACTTTTAACCTCTGAATAACAGGTTACAATGGAGAGTAAGGTTGGGGGCTGTGGGCTGATCTTGGCCTTTCTCTTGAGCTGCCCAGTGCAGGCTGAGGTATACAATATAAAACTACACTACAACACCATTTCTCTCCAATGTCCTTCACTTACTGTCTTTAATATGTTTCAGTTTAATATATTTAATTTAACTTTAATATGTTGATTCTGAGCTCTGGCTGTTGTGGCTGGGTTTTTTTTAATTTATTTTTTTACATTGCACATTTACACTACCTCAAGTCTCACTTAAAACTGTTTCTGTGGTATTGTTAGAACCAGCAGAGGGCAGTGTCTCCTCAAGGTATGGAGTGCTATTATTGCTTACTGTATAGTTACAATTTCATATAGTTAACAACTTATGGAAGTACAAGGCACCATTTATTTAAATGTTACTTTTGGTCATCATATTCTTGTTGTTCTCTGTCTCTTGTCATGTAAACCTCAGGAACAGACTGCACACAGATTAAGGTTCTCTTGCCACAAGCATCCAGTGGGGTTTATGTAATCCAGCCTCCCGGAGTGAAAACCCCCTTTAAGGTATCACACTATACATTACAAATGGCACAAAATGTGCATAGTATACATTCATTCTATTAGCAGTAGCTTTTGACCAAAGTGACTTCAATCAGTGTTGAGAATACTTCCTCATATTCTGTTCTATGTTGCAGGTGCATTCAGTAACAAATACTGCATGCAAATTATATTTTCTTAGAGCGAGATGGAAAGAGAAGTTTAGACTGAGAGTTATAGCTTTGCTTTGACAGTAGGACTAGTCATTGTTCATCTTTGTGAATGTGAAGGCTCTTAAGCCTACGTGCCCTGAGTTCAGGTAGGTGGGCGTGGTGCTAGTGACCACTCCATAGGCAAATATTAGCATAATGCAAATGGTAATAGGCACATGCATACGCATGATTATCATCCACTAACATAAATTAAGTCAACCTGTCATCTATAACAGAATTTGTAAAAATTTGGAGTTTGTATTTCACTTCTAAAAATGTAACCCATAATGGAATCTTTTCCAAAGCTTTGTAGAATATGTCTCAGTCTTGAAAAAATGTGTAAAAAAAACGGACAGTTTGTCATCTTAGCATGTATTCTCTTCTCCACTTGCTCAGGTGTACTGTGAGATGCAGTCAGATGGAGGTTGGACAGTGTTTCAGAAACGCAGTGGTGGAGCGGTTTCCTTTAACAGGAAATGGGCTGCATATAAAAATGGTTTTGGAAGCCTGACACGTAAGTTAAGTATTCAACTACTGTAGTAACTGCTGTGTGTGTAATTGTCAGTCATTATAAATCCTGTAACCATTTAAAACTGGTGGGGGTTGTTGAAGCGTGACAGGCATGTAGTTTGAGATGAGTGATAAACCTTATCAAACACACATAAAAAATATCCCACAAACGTTTTTGGAACAGATCCAATTACAAGCACATATTGTGACCCTTAGCTTTAAGTTGAGTTTGAATCATTGATTGATTTATCTGCAGGCAAACTGAAATACTTGCATCCCGCACCAAGCAGACAGTTGCTGTTATAAGGAGATTTTGAATAAAAGCATCAGCCAAGTGTTACTCATATCAAAGACTGTCTTTCTTTCTTCTAACTACTAATTGGAAAGTTTTTTCAGAAAAACATAAACCCTTTCTCTGCTGATTCCCTCAGATGACCACTGGCTTGGTCTGCAAAAGGTTTTCTCTCTGACCAAGAACAAAACCAAAAGATGGAGTTTGAGGGTCGACCTGTGGGACCATGAAGGTGGCACTGCTTTCGCTGAGTACGGACACTTCAGATTAGGCAATGGGAAAACGGCTTTCAAACTGCATGTTAGGAAATACAATGGGAATGCAGGTACTGCGGGCTCTTCTGACAACTACTTCTTAGGTTTTCTTATTATTTTCTTTGCTTTTTATAAACACCTAGATAGTGTTTTTGCCTTACTTGTGGACTCTTCCTACTTCTGTATTCTCTGAAAGATTCAGGTGTAGTTCTGTTTGCTTTGAAGCAACAGCGCCCTCTTCTAGTTTTATGGTGTAAAGCAATCCATCAGCTCACACTACAATCTTGATACACAAGTGTACAGCTCATTTGTAATGTGTCTAAATGAATGAAGAGTTAATTTAATCATGATAAAAATCCTACATATGACATTAAATGGTTTTCAAATCTCTCCAAAGGTGATGCCATCCGTGGGGCCTATCCAGGCATTGACCAGAATGGCTATGGCTTCAGTACCATTGATCGGGACAATGATGGATGCTCCCCATGCATCTTTGGCGACATTGCTGAAAGGGAATGTTCCTCTTCAGATGGCGGAGGCTGGTGGTACAGCCGTTGTGGCTCTGCCAGTCTAAATGGTGACTGGCATCCTGCTGGTGACCACATCGGTTGGGCGTCAGGCCTCCACTGGAAAACCTGGAAAACTCCTGCCCCTTACTCCGTTAAGGCCACCAGGATGATGATCAAGTGTATGTGAGAGGGCACCAACCACAACTACACCAACCAGCATGACATTTATACATTAACTGTAAATGTTGACATATATTTATGTGCTTTTTAAGGTCCTCCTTCACTCTATAAATAATATCAATACAAATATTGACTTATGTTATTTTATTGGAGAAAAAACATGGCAGACACAAAGTATTTTCAAACCATACACAGAAAGTTCACTTCACAGAACCAGTATTACAGCCTCAGGGCAACTTTTACTTAAAATATTATTGTGTCCAACAAATCTATTAAATTAGAATCATGTTGTAAACATTGAATGATTCTTGAATATTAATTTTTATCCGTGTTTTCATCATCATACCAAAAACTAATTTGAGTTTTAAAAATCTTATTTCCATTAACTAAATGATTATTGAATTTTATTCATTTATTTTATATTTAGCCTCATACTGTGTGTCTCTGCCACAGCGCAATAAAAGCTGCTCATCTCGCTTCAACATCTGCTGCTGTCAGTCAGGTCAGTTTGGTCTGTAAATACTGAAACATCACAGCAACTAGTTTCTGAAATACTTCTGATCAACACACTGAATAGGCACCCGATGGTGAACCTGCCTGGTTTTCTTGTTTCTTTTTCCGTACAACATACAGCATTATATTAATGGGTCATCAATGTCTATCTTCATTAGCTACCGACACAGCTGGAGTGCGCATAGCGTGCTTGGCATTGCTGTTTATAAGATGTTATAGTTCATAAGTGTGGACGCTCACATCGTTATATTTATAGTTATAGTTATCGTTCTTAGTGTTGACGGCCTTTTACATACCTATAATCATATCCAGATCCAATCTCTCTCTGTATTTTACTGGTGTATAGGACACACCGGTGTATAAGATGCACCATACTTTTAAATGAAAAAAAATGTAAGGTTTAAGGTTATAAAACGTTTTACAAAACCCTGTTTGTATATATAAATTATGGGAGTCAGCAGCAAATTAGTTTAGTGAAAAGACTGGAAACAGGGGAGAAAATGAACTTGGCTCCTCCAAAAAGTGACATAAATTGATGAACCAGAACCTCTAAAGTGCATAGACATGTTATAGCTCATCTGTGCAAAAATCAAGGTGTACAAATGACTCCAGGAAGTCACTGTGAAATAGTTCAGTTCATACTGAAAACTGTTGTCTTTATATTTTGGTTTTCATGCAGAAACAAATAATAGAATGTGTTAATTAGTGAGCTTTAGAGATGCTAGTATGTACATTTTGTTACAGAGTTTCAGGACAAAGCCAGGCTGGCTGTTTCCCCTGTTTCTGTGCTTTATGCTAAGCTAAGCTAACTTTCCCCTGTAACCAAACTGATATTGAAAGAACATATTTAAGAGTGATGTTCTCGTCTAACTCTTGACAAGAAAGCTAAGCTAAGTGATTTTCCCAAAGTGTCAAACTAAGACTTTAAAGTAACTGTTCATTTGGCACCTAATTTTTGCTTGGTTTTAGTCTTAGGTTTTTTTTTAACAAAATACATATTATTTTTGCTTTAATTTCGGGTTTTGATTTGTTAGTTTTATTCTAGTTTTTTGTCAAATGTTCATTATATGTCCTCAAAGCATTTTCAGCTACAGCTATTGCCATCTTTGTTATTTACAGTTACCATGGTTTATTTGTTTATTTGTTTATTTAAAAGGATCCCCATTAGCTGACGCCAAGACGACAGCTAGTCTTTCTGGGGTCCAGACAATAATATTTAATAGAGCACAACAGACATTACAATCTCAAGTAAATATAAAAATGAAAGAAAAACATTATACAGTCATGTATCACATAACAAAACCACACTCAAATAAGATGATATAATAACATTACATTGATATCAAATACATTCTTAATTTTCTTTTAAAACCAGCCTTTCCCTTAATCTCACGAACCTCACCTGGAAGATTGTTCCAAAACGCAATTGACCTATAAAATACTGACAACTTCATAGAGTCGGACTTAGGTAGTGGTAAAGCAATCAGTCCTCTGTTCGAGTGTTATATGAATGAGTATTTGAGCAATAAATTATATTATTATAAAAAAATGTAGGAGTCTGAGTATTAATTATTCTATGCAAGTATATTAGTACATTAGCAGATAGTCTGTCCTTGACTTTCAACCAGGTGAGACGTTCATGCATTTCTGCAAAACTAGTTCTTGGAGAACAACCAAGAACTAGTATATGCTATGTGCAAATAGCACACTTTACTATATATACCAGGGTACAAATAGCATCCACTTCTAATTGTACTGGAGTGAAATTAGCATACATTGATATTTGCACCAGGGGTGCAAATAGCCTTTGCCTATTATTAATGTGCATCCTGATTTATCTAGGCTACTTTTTATTCAAAACGGACATGATTAACCTCAGAGAGTCTGCCTAGATCGTGAAGAACCAATGCTGCTTATTCCATAGATACCAGATCCAAATAATCTTTAAACCAGCTGTGTATATCAAGAAAAAGTTCTATTTTCTCACATCCAATCAGTAAGTATTCCACAGCCATGCTAGAATGTATCTGTATATTGCATTCATTTTTTTCAGTTTGTGTGGGGTAATATATGACCTTAATGAAATCTTCATTGTATAACTTTATACCTCTCACAGTTCCAAAGATCATTTGAATAACCCAATATAGATTCCCACTGGTTTGTTGTGAGAGGTACACCCAGATTTTTCTGTCATTGTTCTTTAACAGATGCACTGCAGTTAAAAAAAAAGGGAATGACAATTTATAAAGCTTGGAAACGGTTTCTCTGCCAGGGCCTGCATCTCTTAATTGAATATTTAGAGTTTCATTATTACCAAGAGTAATGTTGTAATGCAAATACTGAAAGAAGTTTGAATTATTTAAAGTTTATCTCAGGTTCATGGAAGTTAATTGTATCTCTATCCTGTATTAACTGACCCAGCTCAGCAATGTTTGACATCATTTGAAAGCTGTGAATAATGGGTTCTTCCAAGATGGCATGGATACACTACTGACTTTTACGATGTCTATCAATTGCTTTGGCCACTTTGCACAAAAACAGGATTAAAGGGCTTTTGATGTGCTTATTTTATTTAGGGTGATACCAAAAGGAGGCAAGGGAAACATCTTCTCTGCCACTCACCTCCAATGTGTCTTATATGCCCAGAGTAGTGGATATACACTATTGTAGGCCAGGTAATATAAATACCCATCTGGTATTCCTATCCCACCCTCGTTCCTATGAATAGATTTTGAAAGAAAATGATTTTATGTTTTTTTATCTTTCCATAAAAACTGTATTGATCAAACCAATTTCTGTGTAAATTTTTGGTGGGAATGCAGAAAAAAGGAAATCCCCTCTTGTAGTTTTCAGAAGTTTAGGGCCATTCAACTGAAAAACACTATCAATCAGGGATGTGATGTTAACTCACTCTGATTTCATGCCCTGTGACCTCCACACAATTGGGGTTGAAATCAGATAGACAGGGTATGTAAGAAGATTTAACAAGATAGCTTTGCTCTTAGACCAATTCATTTTGTATCCAGAAAAGAGACCAAAATCACTGATGAGAATGAGAAGATGTGGGACTGAATAATCTAGTCTAGACAATGTCAGTAAAGCAACCACAGTAATAATTTCACATAAAAATAACAGTGATTAACTGGACTGATCATAAACGCACATCTAGCTCCTCTTTTGAGGGCATATGTAGGACAAGAGGACGTTGATCATATTCTTAATAATGGGAGGTGGTGGATGGAGGTCATGTGGCAGGTGATGGGCCAAGACCATCTCCCAGGCATCCACCAGGTGAACATTCAGTCCTTTGAACATGGCCCTGAGCACCTTGTCAAGCTGCATCGCATACCAGTCACTCATGGTCAGTGCTACAAAACGTGTCATAGCTTTGGGGTTTGCAGTCCGGATCACAACCAGTGTACCTGGAGCTCTGTCCAGCAGCCGCACCACTGCCCTGCGGATGTTCTGCAGCCGGCGGATGTAGAGCTCTGTGGGGAAAGTGCTGAAGTGTGCCCAGATGCCAAAAACTACAACAGTGTTGATACCTCCAACTACACGGTCTAGTTCATTGGCAATGGAGTGCAGCGCCATGGCTGAGACACCTGTAAAACGGATAGGGGGACTGTGGCAACGGAATGTCACCAAAATGTTGTTTGCATAGTCTAAGGCCATGAAAGGTCCGACTTGTCTCGAGCTGTGCAAGTCAAACTCCTTGAGATCTAAAAGTATTACAGAGAAAACACAATTGGGACATATTGATTATGTTCACACTGTAGCAAAATGTTGCCAGAGATTTCTGTTTATTAATTACCTGGTAATGCTGCAGTGAGACATTCAAACCACTGCCTGACGGTGGAGTCTCCATACAGGTGGACAACCTTGCCTTTCAGACATTGGCTGATGGCAGAAGATGTGCTGAACCTGCTGACTGTGGTGTCACCTATGGCTCGCCACGCATCCTTATAGTAATAGCCAGAGGGTTCAGACTTCACACTGCTGTTCTTTACCTCTGGTTGACATAAAAAGAAGTTGAGGGATATAGCTGGAATTATTGTCATCTTTGCTATTGTCAACCAATGCCATTAAAAAACAAAACTAACAATGCACTGGTAAAGGTAATGGTAGATTGTTTGCAAATGTTTAAATTTTTTACATTTAATTGTCTAAAAGCAAATTAAAGTTTATATTACGGGCAGAGGCTGAGTTAGTGAAACTTCTGCCTTACCTTTCATTTTTGGCAACACGTTGACACTGGTCAATCCTGAGGCCTTAATGGAGACTTTCAAGTTGACTCCCCTGAAGAAAAAAACCCCACACATAATAAAATATCAGCAGCAGCAGACCGTAGCAGACCGCTTTTTTCAGCAAAATAAACAAACAAAAACAATGATAAACCAATTGTACACTATTTGCCTAGCACCTATTGAATATACATTTACAAACACTAAATGATTGTTGCTTAGTGGCATATGCAACTTACAAGCCACGTTGACAATAACCAAACCATTTCTAATGCAGAGACTAATTTATTTTGCTATTTTGAAACTGAAAAAGTTGACATCTGCTACAGCTTCCAAGTGTGCATCTTTACATTTCGTAAAATACCACATCCTAAAATACATTGTACAAATGTGTTTGAATATATTAATCAATATATAAATAAGTATGTCTATATAACATACTTATTTATATATTTATAAATAAGTATGTCTATATAACATACTTATTTATATATTGATTAGTGGTCAAACAAAATGCCAGTCCTGTGTCTCTGCTCCTTCACCTTTTAAAGAGCTTGTCTTCCTTGGCCTTGAGTTTTGGATTGATTCCTCCTGTGGAGTGGTCGATCCTGGCATCACAGCTCAGGTTCTTTGGCTTGTAGCAGAACCACGGTTCACCTGTATTGAGGTCAGTGTAGTTGCACAGTGGCTGCTGGGTAGGACGCAGGAAGACATTGCAGATGGTAGATTCAGAGACTGAGCCTGAACGAAAGACGCTCCGGAAATAAACCCTGTCTGGCTGTTCTCTGGTCAACCTTTGCAGCACTGTGACAGCCTCACTGGGGTGAACCAGTGTCACCTGAAAGGACAGAGAACCAAGTTCAGCCCACACTTCTTGAAACTGTCATAGCAGTAAAGGCAAATCAAGTGAAAATCACAGGTGGGACACATGTAAGTCTCAAGTCTTAACCTTCAAGTCTCAAGCGAGTCCTAAGTTACAGTGGTGAGAATGAAGCAAGTCAAGTCAAGTCATTGGCCATGGCAACAAAAACCAACAAAAAACATACTCTAATAATCACAAAACATAGGTGGTGTGCATATGCTATTGTGGGGGAAGTACACCTGTGTTTGCATGTATGCTTAATTTAAGGCACATTTGGAGGACAAATTGTAAATTTAAAACAGTAACAGCCTGGCAAAAAATGACAAGTGACATCAAACAAGAATTTAAGGAAACACATTTAGGTTTTTCCCAAACCTAACAAAAATAACAGAATGAGAAACTTGTCAAGATACGGCCATGGCGATTCACGAGATGAACTCTTACAACACTTCTCTCCCCCCTCCTCTGTCATTGTGTGTAGAGTGTTAATGGAGATGTGATTTCTTTACAGCTGCATGTATGCCGCAGCTACGGTGGCCCTGAAGGGAAAACGACAACGACAAAAAGGAAAACACAACGGCATGTGTTTTTGTTAATGTTGTTGTGTTTTCCTTTTTGTTGTTGTCGTTTGCCCTTCAGGGCCACCGTACGCAGCTGACCAGCTACTGATCCGGACCAGCAACAACACAGCAGCCTCTGGCGTGTCAGTTTTGGCCTTGCCACATGCCAGGAGGACAAGCTGAGTGCACCTATCCACACACATCCTATCCATCCTCTACCAAATTGACTCTTGGCCCCCTTGGCCTAAGCCTGATTTTAGTCGTCCTTTTATTTATTAGAGCTTATAAAATAAACATTGTATTTTTCTACAAAGAACTGCAGTCTGTTGTTTTTTGCCCACTTCCTCACACTGGTTGGTCAATCTGGGACTTGGTGGGTGTCCTTCTACCCCTTCTTCGAGTCATCCAGCTCCACAGCACCAGGCTCACACTCCCACCAGGTGAGCTGCCCTTCAATCATAATTAAAATTATAATACATTTTATTTATAAATCACTTTATATTTGAAAAATGTTGTGACCAGAGAAAGTAATGCTGGTTATGGAGGATGACTGGATCTGGTGTGTGGTGCCAACTAAAATTGTTTCAGTTTTGGAGCTGTTCAACTGGAGAAAGGTGTGTTTCTTCCACACCTTTATCTCCTCCAAACACGCAAGAAGAAGAAAGTTTTCATGTAAAGTTTTGTATCATCAGCGCAGTAATGAAATGAGATTCCATAACGACTGATGACATGGCCATGACAAACAAGCCAAATACTGTTAATGTAGTAGTTGTGTTACAACTGTTAAAAAAGGCAAGTCCTGTCTCAAGTCTGAGTTTAGTCTCAAGTCTAGAATACGGAGTCTAATGTAAGTCGAGTCGTTTTACAAAGTAAGTAAAGTCTCAAGTCCTCAAATTTGCAACTCCAGTCAAGTCATTTGACTTAAGTCCCATACCTCTGGGGAACACTAAAAGTTGCACATTTAATTTCAGGTGTAAACCAAATTGATCTCCAGATACCCTTGTCTGAACCCCTCTCCTGAGCAGTGATTGTTCAAGCATAGTTTAGCCAAAGTAACTAGGTACAGCAGACCTATCAAACTGGATTTCTCCACATGGTGAAGTCATATGCATGGGGTTGTAGTAAGAGGCATACTTGGCATTTAAAGACTTTTGAGGGTGGTGTAGTTTTTAACCTCTCCAAACACACATTTTAACACAACCCTGCTCTAATGTAATCTGCAAGCATTAGCATGCCCAGCAGGTAGCAACTGATTTTTAAAAGAAATGTAGTAGTAGCCACCTGGTGTCTCAATATTTTAATGGTATTTATTACTCTTAGACATACTAAGTTACTACAGACTGTGGGGTGAGGGGTGAGGTGGGGGGCATAGCTAACGGCCCATTGGAAGATAGACTAATATCACAATCACAATCACATTAAACATAACAGCTTTTAGCGTCACCTGAACCTGTGCGCTTCCCTCCCAGAGTAAAGAAAATACAGCAGAGTAGGAACCATTGAGATGATCCAACACTTTCCCAGCCACACCTGCACCAAATGCTCGGTTGTGCAGACGGGCAAGTAAGAAGTCTCCACCAGACTTCTTGGGACGACCATGGAAGTCATACATTTTGATCATAACTTCCAGCTGATCCCCTACGTGCCACTGTTGTCCACCCTTCTCTGGGAGAATAGTGAATCTGCTGTGGGCAGGATGGGTGGTCTGCTCCAGGGAAAGAGAAGCTGACAAGGATGGAGTTTCAGGCCAAGCAATGGAGTCTAATAGGAGGCGTTCCTCCAGAGCATCCTCAGGGGACAACGGTTGGAAGCTGAAGAAGCGGTGTTGCAGGTGATGTTTTGGGAGAGGGTAGGAGGAGTTCACTTTGTGCTGAAACTGACAGGGGGTCAAGAGAGTGATGTGACAAAGACATTTACACAATAACCGATAAACATAAATGTACTAAATGAAACAAAAAAGATTATTTCATCAGAAAATCAACTGAATATTCGTAGGGGTTGATGAGAGAAATGAATAGGAATTTTCCTTTTTCCAAATCATTCTTAATGAATTTTCAAATGACAACAATACCACAATTTGATGATGATGTTAATATTTAACACAACTGAAGTGATATTACTTAGTTATTCTGGTGAAAAACGAATGCAGTTTTGTGTTTCCTGAATTAGTTGATCATTCTAAAAAAGTAATGTGTTCATAGCCCAGGCCTGATAAGTAAAAACAAAAGTGAATCACATTGTTGCACTGGGTGACATGTTCTTCTATTATCATTAACATGGCCACAAATACTCAGTAGTGCAGTACATTCATTATTATATGTAGTTGGAAACAAGCGCAAAGAAATTCACTACTTTCAACTGATTGGCTAACATTGACTAAAAACTGTAAACTGTAAAAACTGGTGGCAACTGTTCCAGTGAATTGATTGGCTTTCAAAGATTTATAGTAGTTTCTCAACAGGCAAGTGTTGTTACACTACAGCTGCACCATGAAGATAAGCATTTCAACTAAACCCACACAGCAGGGGCTAGCTGCACCACTTTGGTCCTAATTGCTTCCTCCAACACCCCCCAACAGAGCCATGACATCAGTACCTGACTGGCTCAACAATATGTCACTATGTGCAAACGATGAGAGAGAGAAGGACATTTAAGAGTCACAGCATCAGCCATAGCTCAATATGACAACCCTACATAACGGAAAGAAACTGTTCATATTTTTTAATCTGTTTTTAAATATTTACATGTATGTCTTCAGCAGTAACTAATGGACTTAGTGTTGAGTCTGATGGGCAGGAAGGCAGGAGAAGTAGACTGAAGTAGACTCCACAAACTGGTTAACAATGGGTGAGCGACACGTACTGCAAGCTGATGAAATGATGGTATGCAGATGTGCACAGGTTTGCACAATATACAAATCCCAGAGCCAGAAGAGCCACACCCAGACACATAAAAACAAACAGAGAGAGACACAGACGGGGAAGCACTAGGAACACAGGGAGGGGGGAAACACTAGAGAATCTACTGTCACTGTAACAGAGTGCCACAGACAGAAGGACTAACACATTGCTGATATTAAAAAATATACTGATGAAAACAATACAATGGAAATATATAAAAATTATAAAGTTTTGTTTTGTTATGTATTGAGGAAAATGATCCAATGTTACATATGTGTGCGTGGCAAAAGTATGTGAACCATCAGGTTTGGGTGTTTAAATCAAAGGGATTATACTTAAGTGTGAGTCTTGGAGGCCCTGCCTTATTTACAGAAGAGAAATCAGGGTGTTCACTATCAAAGTCTGAACTTCACAACACAGATTTGTGTAAGTGTGACCATTTCTAAAGAGTTTGGACTTCACCAGTTGACTGTTATGTAAGTCAGTGTTCATGACTCCACTATCAAGAGAACATTGAACATCAATGGTGTGCATGGCACAGTTTCACAGAAAAAGTCACTTTGTCACAAAATAGCTGCCATCTATGGTTTGCTCAAGACCACGTGAGTAAGCTGTTGGAAAAATGTTCTGTGGATGAATGAGACCAAAATTGAACTTTTCAGCTTGAATGAGAAGTGTTTTGTTTGGCGATGAACAAACACTGTATTCCAGCATCACACATTACACAAGTGACTGAAAGCAAGGGTTCACACAATTTGGCCTCAATGAATATGTGAGACTGGACAATTTTCCTCAATGAATGAATGAATGAATAATAAAAAAATATATTTCTATTCTCTCCTTTGTTTAATTACATTCTCTATATCTAGTTTAAGGACTTGTGGAAAACCCACTCAAGATCAAATTCTTACCTCCAGGACGTCCATGTTAAAAAGTGCAAGGAGGAAGACAAACACAGCCAGGAAAACGAAGATGGCAGCATACTTCGGACAGCAAAAGCTGACCATTGTTTCTCTACAAGCTCTGACCTTCATGATTGATGATCAGTCTTCACTTGTGTCTAAAATGACACAAACAGTGTTAGTTGACACCTTGTTTAGCTGTATTTATGTTAGTGATTATTTGCCAGAATTTAACCTGAACAGTAATAATAATAATAATAATAATATTAGCGCCTTTCACAAACCCAAGGACGCTTTACAGAGAAAAAAAAAATCAAACAAAACAGATCAAAAAAAGACTACGGAGAGGAGGAGGAAGAGAAATGTTAATTGAAAAGAAACATTTTTAACTCAGACTTGAATGTGGGTGGAAAAGGATAATTAAGCTTGCTTAGCTGTATTAATATTAGTGATTATTTGCAAAAATGTAACCTGAACAGTAAAACTATCTCTATCCAGATTGTGTGATATGTTTGCCTTTAAATAGTTTCTACTAAACTTAATCCAGTCACCCAGGACATTCCTCTGATTGATCGACCAAAGTAAGCAACATTACTCCCTTTACAATTTAACATGAGGATTCATCCCCAGGTGGCCCACTCATTTAACCATTGCAACTTAATGTAAATGAAAACAAAGTGCTGGGAGTATCGTACCTGTAAAATGAGTAAAACAAACCAAAACCAATAATTCCAATAAAAACACAACACTGACAAACCATTACCACTGACAACAGAGACATTACACAGACCACACCTAACAGCAGAGATGATCTGTGAATCAGGATGTGTCAGCAGTACCAAAATAACTGATTCAACTTATAAATAAGCCTGGTTGGGAGGCTGTAAATAACATTTCTCTTTTGGACTCATAGTGGATGCTGAACATTTGCCAGGTGTAAACAAATATAGTTAACAGTCAAATTCCATGTCTGAGTTCCAGGTTACTTACTTTTATCTGAAAGGTTGTTGCCATGATCATAGAGAGATCTGATAATATGTTTGATCTAATGTACTGCATGCTTGAATGTATCATTTAGGACAGAGTTCATTTAAATGTTTTGCTCACATGTTCTGTGGACATACAGCAAAAAGTTGCCCAGTTCAGGATTGACATTGAAATATCCAAATAAAGTATCAGTACAGTAATGGGAGCAACCAACACAAAGAAGTGAGAGTTCAGTTTATTCCAGCTTTAGTTTGCACTTTAGTTAAACCAGGACAAAAGTTATGACATACTGTTGTCCATTGAGGGAACGCATAGTAAAGTTAAGGAATCATACAGTGTAGGAATATATCCAAATGAGATTTGATCCACAAACAAAAAAAGATATATTGGCAAACATAGACATTGTCTTTATATAATTGTACAATTTTTAAATTTGTTTTGCAAAAAATAATTTGTGGGAAATGTAATCACTAATAACTTAAGGATTCAGGGTTTCTGCTGCTAGTTACAGTAAGTAAACTTGTTGAAAATATGAAAATGGTTAGCAGACACATTTAGTTTTCAGGATGTCTTTGAATTGAAACTTCACACATCATCCAATCACACACACACATATTTAAGAATATCAAGCATCTTACCTCAGCAGAGATTCACTTTGAGGGAGCACAGCAAACTCAGTTTAACCCTGAAACTGTTCACTCTGAATCAGAGTTGTAGCAGAGCAGGAGCAGCAGCAACCTGCACAGGAGCTACTAAAGACAGTCGACTCAAGAGGAACATAGGGTCTGTCAAGCTGATGGACTGATGAACCAGCTGCTGGGATGTTCAATGTATAGAAGCTTGTTATACCGGTTCCTCTTCTCCTGTAGCAACCTTTTCAGATTCCTTTGTGTATGATTATCTTTTTACTTGTCTGTTTTTCAGCCTGCAGGAATGCCTCTTGTAATCTTAGTACTTGTTGTTGTTCAACCCATTCTATAGAATCTAGATACATGCTTTTTGGGAAGGGGGGAGGGGTGACACTTTCAGTTGGAAGTATCTTTTGTGCCTACACCATGTTTTAGTGACAGAGTTTATTCCACCATTATTCCAGTCTTTTAATCTTTTTTTGTGGACATACCTGTACAGCCAAGGTGGAGTATTCAATGTTTATTATTTTAACTCCTACCTCCTATCGTCACACTCATCAAGCACCTGCCTGTATCGCTTAGTTTTTCACACCATTATATGATGTCCCCAAATTTTATGTCACTACCGAAAATGGTGAACATTTTAGTCTGTGGACTGAGACAGATTTTAGCCTGGATAGATTAATAGATAATCAAGTTGTACTTCTGTGCCTCATGCATAAATGTTTTTCTTAATGAGGAAAATCACTTATAATTTCTGCTGTGTGGTGGGAGGTGATTTATTAACCTCAAGCAGATATCTTTCAATTCTCTCTTTTCCGTCCTTCCACTGCCCATTCCCCTTATCATTCCCCCCATCTTCCCCCTTGAATCAACCATTGACAATTATTCAAAACATTTTTCTTAATTTTGAGACTATTACTTTCTGCTTCCCCATATCTTGTTTCCGTTTGCAAAGCATCGCCACGACAGAGGCTTTGTCAGCATCCCCCTTTTATGGTTTGTACTATACCTTTTTGTGTTAATAATAAAGGTGTTAAACCAATGTAAATTAAAGCTGCAAGCAGCAATGAACAGCCCTCCCTCCCCTGCCCCACCGTGAAAAAGCGAAATGCGGACGCTAAACCCACCAGGTATAACGGACGCAAAAGATTTTGATAACCTTTCATCTCCAGTGTTTTAAGATGACACTGAGTGAATTTGAATTCGGTGAAATAAAATATCTAGGAGGAGGTAAAGTACAAGGCATGAATGGATAACATGTACAATACTGTACCAATCGAACGTTTGGACACACTTAATGACAAAGTGTGTCCATAACTTTTGACTGGTAAAAAATAATCTTAAGAGCAACAGTGAATCATGCCACAAGTTGTAACATGATACAACCAAAATAACAAGACATTTAAATGTTGCAAAGAAGATACAGTAACAATTAAATGTTTTGTAGAATTACATTTTATTTTTGCCAAGTAATTTTTAAAGTCTTGCTTTCCTCAAAAATGAGTTTTGCTTGAGGAATATAGTGCTCTGTCAACTTCCCTGGTTAAAAATAGAAAAATGATAGAAAGGTAGCACAGAAAGAGCATTTAAACTCAGCACATGTATGTGAATTCCCAGTCATTTCCCCAAACAAATACACATTTAGCTACCCTTTTGAGGGCATATGTAGGACAAGATGACATCAATGATATTCTTAATAATGGGAGGTGGTGGATGGAGGTCGTGCGGCAGGTGATGGGCCAATACCATCTCCCAGGCATCCAGCAGGTGAACATTCAGTCCTTTGAACATGGCCCTGAGCACCTTATCACGCTGTAGCGAGCACCAGTCGCTGTTGGTCAGCGCCTCACGAAGCAGCATAGCTTTGGGGTTTGCTGTCCGGATTAAAACCAGAGTGTCTGGAGCTCTGTCCAGCAGTCGCACCACTGCCCTGCGGATGTTCTGCAGCCGCCGGATGTAGAGCTCTGTGGGGAAAGTGCTGAAGTGTGCCCAGATGCCAAAAACTACAACGGTGTTGGCGCCACCAACTAAACGGTCTAGTTCATTGGCAATGTAGTGTAGTTCGATGGCTGGGACTCTGATAGAACGGACAGGGGGACCGTGGAATTGGTATGTCACCAAAATGTTGTTTGCATAGTCTAAGGCCATGAAAGGTCCAACTCTGACTGAACTGTGCAGGTCAAACTGTTTGAGATCTAAAAGTATTACAGAAGGAAAGAATTGGTGAGGTACAGTGTGAACAAAATCAAAGCTTTTGATTCAAGCTGATTTGTGTTCATTACTACCTGGTAGTGCTTTGTTGAGATATTCAAACCACTGCCTGACGGTAGAGTCTCCATAAAGGTGGACCACCTTGCCTTTCAGACATTGGTTGATAACAGAAGGAGTGTTGAACTGGCGGACTGTGGGGCCACTTATTGACTGCCACACACCCTTGTAGTAATAGCCAGCAGGTCCAGGCTGCACAATATTGCTCTTCACCTCTGGTTGATCTGAGAAGAAGTTAAAGGATAAGGGGGGAAACAATTGGTATGAAGCCATAAAAGCCACTTATGGTTTATCTTCATTCCATAATAACAAGATGTACTACTAACAGTAAACAGCGTTAGTCTAGTCAGCAGTACTCTGTGCTCCCATCACTGTTCAAAAACTGGCCTGAATAAATGTCTACAGGAGGATGCTACCTTGAACAAAGAGGTGTTTTTTTGTTTGTTTTTTAACAAATGTTTATTTCTCTAACTGGTTTACTTCTAATAATCTGTAGAATATTCCATTTTAAATGGTTGTTATTATGATTGATATTATAATTAATATAGAAGAAATAATGGTACATTACCTTTATTTTTTGGAAAGATGGTGACATTGGCAAATCCTGAAGCTTGAATGGAGACTTTCATGTTGTTACCACTGAAGAGAAGGATACATGAAAAATGTCTTACACACATTCCCACACTAACAGCATATGACAAAAGAATTAAGAAGTGAGTTAATGTTGTTCTAATTCATTTTATCATATGCACAGTGAGTCCAAAGTGAAAAAGAAATAAATGTATATCTTTAAGTTTCTGAAAATATAAGAATAAAATTGATCCATTTACCAAAAAAAATAGAATCATGGCAAGTTCTATTCATTAAAAAATAAATCAACCAATGTGATCCATTCTGGACTGCTTTTGGAAGTAAAAGTCCCATTCATCTATCTCATAGACAATGTTACACGTGACATATTTGGAGCACATCTACTGCTTAGAACGGCATGAAACTCTTCTGGTTTAATAATCAGTACAAAACATAAAACTGTGTTAGAAAATATCTGATCCTTTGATAAAGTCAAAAGTACAAAACCAAGGTGCATTACAACGAAAAACATCCAATCCAATTCTATTACGTGTAGTTTGAACGGTGGGTGGAAGCCAACTGTTACAATGTTGAAAAAACCCCAAAAGACAATCTGCAGCTTAAATCAATTCAGTTTTAAAGTTTGAGTCAACTGTTGATGAATTCAGGATCTATGCCACTGCAATACAGAGTGGGGGAAAACACCTCCAGAAACAGCAGTTACTCTCACTGGGAATATCTATTTCACTTTTGATATTATGATTTTGCATTGATTGACGGGTTGTTGTTTATCATACATTCCAACATCTGCTGCATGTTATATTTGACATGTGGAGTGACGTGTTAGAAGGAGCAGTGACAGAAAGTCTGGTGTCCAGCTTGGATGATCATAAGCACTGTGACCTGTATGTTTTCCTAGGTAGATTCCTAAGTAGAGGTACATTGTAATACTATCAGGTGTATTATGAATCTCGTGAGTGAGATCTCACATGTTGTAGCCACACCTATGCACTCTATATAAGATGTTGACCAAACATATATAAGATTGACCAAAGACTGTTATTAAAGGACCTGAACTGAGAATCATCATCTCCTGAGTCTAACTGAGTGTTCCTCATCCATGAGAATCTACTTCAGCATCTCCAGTGATCAACTTTGTATTATATTAGACAGTAAACATCTCTAGATTCAGTTCAGATTCATATCTTTCTGCTCACTCACCTTTTAAAGAGCTTCTCCTCATTAGCCTTGAGATGTCCATTAAACCCGCCATTGTAGTTGCTGATCCTGGTATCACAGCTCAGGTTCTTTGGCTTGTAGCAAAACCACGGCTCACCTGTAGTGAGGTCAGTGAAGTTACACAGTGGCTGCTGTGTTGGACGCAGGCAGACATTACACGTGGTAATTTCAGAGACTGAGCCTGAGCGGAAGGCACTCTTGAAAAAAATCCTATCCGGCTGTTCTCTGGTTAGCCTTTGCAGCACCGTGACAGCTTCACTGGGGTGAATCAGTGTCACCTGATAGGACAGAGACCCAGAGTTCAACCCTATTACTTGAAATTGTCGTAGTAAAGACAAATAAAGTGAGCATTACTAAAACTTATTTTAAACTTATTTATAACAAATATACAGATTCTCCTCTTTCTGTTAAAGTGATATGGTGATGCTGTATTGGGGTGATGTACTGTAGTGTACAGCATGTGCCACTAGAGGTCAGTCTATACCGGTGGAACAGGCAGCTGAACTGAGAAGAAGATTCATATCAGTTGGTCCATAGTATGCCACAACAAGCTGGCATATAGAAATCCTCATCATCAAATGTTCCACTTCAATTTTGTCATGAGGACACACCTGAAAAGGCTTGCCTGAGTGTCATTGAAGGGTTCTCTTCAATTCTCAAATTTCCCTGAACCCCAGGCACGCAAATGGCGTGGAAGGGCGAAGAGGTCGACTGCTTTTGGCACTGCTTGTGGCATCTGCTTGAACATGTGTTATCAACAAAAATGTCCCTTTTTGCTGCTCTGCTTTTGTTAAACGATGAAGAGGTCAAAACTCCAGCATCACTTGTAGTATATAGAACAACTTTATTGTTTTTGTTTAGACTGAAACACCTTGGTCGAACAAGAAAATTATTATGTAATATACTACAAGAATTTCTGATGTTTTGATCTCTATAGATTTGTTTAATTCTCCTTGAGTCTTGGAAGTAGGTGAAGTTTTTTAAATGATGAAACATGTTTAGATGCATCTGTTTCTCATCGCTGTATTATGTTAACTGGTTTATATATGAAAATGAGTTGCCAATCGATGGAAAACACAGATTTTTTAATATGTTAGATGTGTTGATTACTCTTGGACTTATTAACCGACCAACTGTATGAAATGATGTTTTTAAAATTACCCCTATTATAATTGCAAACTGCATATGTGCTGTGTGAAAATGAAAAGTTGACAGGCCTAGCAACAGTACCTAAGGAGGGTGGAGCTTAGCTAAATGTCAGAAGATTGAAACAATTGGATTTAACATAGTCACCTCAACCTTTGCGCTTCCCTCCCAGAGTAAAGAAAATACAGCAGAGTAGGAGCCATTGAGATGATCCAACACTTTCCCAGCCACACCTGCACCAAGTGCTCGGTTGTGCAGACGGGCAAGTAAGAAGTCTCCACCAGACTTCTTGGGACGACCATGGAAGTCATACATTTTGATCATAACTTCCAGCTGATCCCCTACGTGCCACTGTTGTCCACCCTTCTCTGGGAGAATAGTGAATCTGCTGTGGGCAGGATGGGTGGTCTGCTCCAGGGAAAGAGAAGCTGACAAGGATGGAGTTTCAGGCCAAGCAATGGAGTCTAATAGGAGGCGTTCCTCCAGAGCATCCTCAGGGGACAACGGTTGGAAGCTGCAGAAGCGGTGTTGCAGGTGATGTTTTGGGAGAGGGTAAGAGGACCTCCCTTTGTGCTGAAACAGGCAGGGGGTGAAGAGAGTGATGTGACAAATTTAATATATATATATTTTTTAAAGTAAGATAAATGTACTAAATGAAACAAAAGGAAGATATTTCTGCTCATCAGAAAATTAACTAAATATTTGTAGGGGTTGATGAGAGAAGTTGATCAAAGACTCAGTGATAACTGCAACCTAAAAATGAATTTTCAAATGAGGACAATGTTATAATTTGATTATGATATCAAGATCTAACACAACCGAAGTGTTCATACAAGTTATTCAGATGGGAAAATAATGCAGTTTTGTGTTTCTTGAATTAGTTGATCGTTTTACAAGTATTGTCTTTGTTGCCAAGTCCTGATATGAAGAATGTGTATTGTTCCTCATTGCCATAGAGCTCCATTGTTTCCATGAAACAAGTAAAAACACATCAGTGAGTCACACTGTTCTACTGGGTGACATGTTCTTTCAATACCATTAACATGGAGATTGTAGTTCATTTTCAATCAATCCCTAATAAAATGTTCTGCTGCCATAAATACTCAGTACTGTTGGGTCTAACTAGATGACCACATGGTTCTAGGTTCTAACAAAGGGAGTCCTTAAGAAACTCAGCTTCCCACAGTCCTTGGTTGTTCATACCCAGGTGTGAACTCCAACCATGACTCAGGACAACAAAACAAGATCTCTCCCTCTCCTCTTTTTTCTCCCCATCCCTGCTGCTGAGAGTAGCAGGAAGTGCTAATCTTCCTCTAGCTTCAGGAACAGCTCAGATTCTCAGCTCTCTGTTGTCAAGTGTGGCCTGCTCACAGCAGAAACACACAGAGCCCTCCTGAACAAGCAGCGGCACGAGAGCCTGCTTAGGATTCAGCAAGGGGACTATCAGCGGCCTCTTCAGAAACCTGGACCTCTGATCTGGACATCTGATCTGCACATCTGCTCACCGACTACCCACACATGTTACATCCAGTACCTAGGCCTTGCATGGAAATAACCTCTTATTAGCCTGGCACCTTTACACCACATCAATTGGCCTTAAACACAAACTCACACAGCTAAGAGGTTTTAACCCAACTTTACACACTTTACTTAATGTGGCTGCACATTTGTTTTTAAGACACCATATTGTCTGGCCTTTTGTCTGTGTTATCTTCTTAGTCTGCTATTTTGCTAGTTTTCTCTCTAAACACCGAACACGCGCGCGCACATGCACACACACACACACACACACACACACACACACACACACACACACCCACACACAGACACACACACACACACACACACACACACACACACACACACACACACACACACACATCTGTACTTAAGTATATTTAGTTAGATCCCTTGTGTGTTTTTACTCTTCTAGTGAATTGTGTGTTTTGCTTTGTCATTGTTGCCTATGGATATACATGCTGTCTGTTTAATGTTGCACATGAATGAGTTTTTTTTTCTGCAAAGTACTCCAAAATCCTTCAATGTTATTAATATGGTCATTTGGTTATTGTTATTAAGTTAATTATTAACCAGAGTTCCAAATTGATAGCTCATAATTATATAGCTATATAACTATATAAACTATACATGTCATCATAATGAAAGTGTGCATGTTTGATCAGAATGCCATACTAAACATTAAGACGTTTGAATGGAATTTCTGCTGTATTCAGTTTCTATATTATAAATACAATAGGAGGGGATGGGGCTTCATTGATTCCACGAATAATGTATACATTATAAATGTCATCTTTAGGAAAGTGTGCATATTTGATCATTTTAATGGATTTTCTACTGTGCACAGTGAAACTTTTATCAATACAATGAATGTTTTGTTTTTTATTTAAGCATTAATAAATCCCAAAGTATAAGTAGTAGTATTAATAAAAAATCTCAGCATAAGTCTACAAAGAATTCCACACAGTGACATATGGACTGTTTCTGATGCATAAAAAATGAGGGAGATATTTTTTTTAAACATTTTTCTACAATAAGTCTTTCACAAAACATGAGTCAACTACACATAATTCACGGTTGAGTGGTTAATAACAATAACAACAATAACAATAATAATAATGATAATAATAACAATAATAATGATAATAATAACAATAATAATGATAATAATAAGATATAGAAATAATAAAAAGAACATGAGCGTGACTGGTGTACTGCAATCACACTAATTCAAATATATAATATGAATAATATAAATATTTATATTATCAGAGGAGTTATTTCTGTTGGACAAATGTGGAATTGTTAGCAAGAGTACCATTTGCCTTTAATTGCATTCATTTACACATATTGAGAGGAAGAACATCCTCATTAGTTGTCCAATGCCACATTGCATAAAAAAAACTATTTCTTAAAATGTGACCATTTAAAATAGGCTCCACTCTTCAAGCAGTCCCAATCAAGACAAAATTCTCACCTCCAAGTCGATGTTAAAAAGCAAATAGATGAAGACAAACACAGCCAAGAAAAGGAAGGTGGCAGCATACTTCGGAGAGCAAAAGCCGACAACCATTTCTCTACAAACTCTGACCATGATTGACGATCAGTCTTCATCTGTGGCTATAAAATTACACACACACACACACACACACACACACACACACAAATAAGTGTTAATTGACAAATTGTTTAGGTATATCTATGTTAGTGATTTTTGCAAAAACTGAAACTGACTTGCGAGGTCACCTCTATACAAATAGTCTAACACCTTGGCCTTTTCAACTAAACTTGGGTTGAAAATGTTTGAGCAACTCTGTGTATCACATGGCTTTTATGAATGTACTTCATAAACATACAGAGAGGAGAAGGAAAAGGGTGAGACTTGATCGGAATGACAGAGTCTCTAGTGAGTTGTGAGTTCAGTTGGAGGCTGAACTGAACACAAACAGAGGCATACACAGACATAGTCGGTGCCTTCCATTGCTACGTAGCAATATATATATATTTATATAAACATATGCTTTGCTCGTTGCCTTTTCCCCAATCCTGCCAATCCTGCTCTTGCCTATATTACTTTAGTAAACATTAACAATGTTTTATCTGTTTCTATGTCGTGCACATGAGTCTTGTGTTTCTGATTCATTAGTTGCTGCTCTGTGTCTTGTCTCTTACAGATTAAAGCTTAATATAGGCTGCTTACAAATGTAGCATATTGCTAATCTACAGTAATATTCCACCACTATCATCAACGGAAAAAATTAGATTGCGGTAAATTATGATTTAATGGAATAAGCTTAACAAGTTAACTTATTGACACTCGCACGTAGGGTCTGTTATTACTGCTGTGTTTATAAAAGATGAATGTGCAGAGCCTGTGTACACATGCATTCATATTTTTACCTCCACTGTAACAAAAAGACCCGAGTATAGACAGTAAACAGTAAAACAGTTTGAGACTAATGCACATGACAAATGAAAATGATGGAAATGTAATAAAATAGATTTAAAAGCTTAAATAATAGAATTAATTATAAAATAGATGTTTTTGTCCATAAATCACTCTTAGTCAAAATCCAGGCTAAAGAGGCAGCCAAGGCCGTAGCCAGGTTTTTTCAAATACCGAGGTCAAAAATGAGGCACAATTTATATGACTGTTTGATTCAATCCATGATGTATTTATAGCGCTTTCTTGCTGTGCATTTCTCAGTCATGGTCATTCTTGTGGTCCAGTTCTTTCTTATCATTTCCAATTTTGCAACTTAAATCAACTCCTATTTCAGTATTCTACAACTTCCATGGTTGTATATTTAAAAATGATAACTGCAATATATTATTTTCTTTGTTTGTTCTTAAAATGTGGAATGGAGCACGGCCTGCTGGGAAAGGGAGAAAAGGGCTCGTCCAATGAATGAACAGTTTGCAAAATTGGGTCAAGTCCAATTCACAAATGTAGACAACATATTTCTGGCAATTTCAAGGCTTCACTCCACCGCTGGCTATAGCCGGATACTTTCGTTTTGACATGGCAGCGGTATCTGCAAGTACGTGTCACGTGACGGTCCATAGATGCAAGGATAATTGTCTCGTCGGCTATTTTCACTTCACAATTAAACGAAACTTCAAGAAAAAAATACCGAGGGCATGACCTCGGTGTCCTCAATGGTAGCTACGGCCATGGAGGCAGCGGCTCAGAGCATGAAAGATAAAAGCTGCCACATCAGTTATTTCAGTGCTGTACTTTGGACCAACTGAAAGACTCATGCCAGATGTTCTCGGGGGTCGTACTGGTTCCTACACTGTAAGCTTGTGAGACATATTGGCTGGTGCAAGACCATGAAGTGCTTTAAAAACAAGGAAAATAAGTCAATATGTAAACTGACAGGGACCCAATGTAAGGACTCTGAAACAGGCATAATGTGTTCTCAACTTCTGGCTGTGGTGAGCACTCAGGCAGCAGAGTTATAAACCAGCTGTAGCTGATATACAGCTTGTTTGGACAGAGCAAATAGGAGAGCATTACTTTAGTACAATCTGCTAAATATAAATGCATGCATTAGTCTCTTTATGTCACTCAGAGTTAGAAATGTTGCACTTTAACATTATTTTAATTTTTTTAACATTTGAATCGCTTCCTGAACTTTACGCTTTATTAAACAACAGAGAAAAACTGTTAATTAGGATTTGTCAGCACCATCAAAATCACCAGAATTTCTAGTTGTCTTTATTGTATGACATGATTCATAAGCTTGTTTGGCTACTCAGGTTCTAGTTTGTCAATATGTTACTACATACCTTTTGCAATGGTTTACAGACGATTACAAATATTTGCACATTGAATATGTTTGCCAGATGTTAGCTAGTCTGACAGATGTGACTAACATAAGATTAATTTTGACATTGACAGTCAAATTCCAAATTTGCTTTTAGATTGCAGTTTGCATACTTTTATCTGAAAGAGTACAGCAATTATTATAGAGCGTGGACAATATATTTGATTCAATATCCTGTGTTGTTGAATCAATCACTTAGTACAGATTTATCTTAGAGTTTTGCAGCAAATAAATATTCAAATAAAATTAGAACAGAAATGTGCCAGGAACAAACAATGAGCTTTCAGTTTATTTCAGCTATAGTTTGCACTTTAGTTAAACAAGGACACAAACAAAAGTTATGAGATACTGTAGTTTTCCATGGAGGGAAGGCCTAGTAAGATTAGTTACTGTATGGGATTATCCAAATGCCATTTTGTACATAAACAAACAAAAGGACATGTTAGGATATATTTTTTATGATGTCTATTAATTGAAACTTCAACTAAAATATATTTAAGTATATCATGTGTCTTACCCCTTCAGAGATCCATTAGAGGAGCAGATGAGTCTGTTCTCTTTGCTTGACATCTGGATAATGATTGTAGCTTGTGAGCAAATACAGAACCCTGAAAATCCTTCCCACAGAAAATGGGCAGAAATGGCAGTTTGTTAATAATTAGTTTATGCTGTTCATTCTATACAACACCTATGTGCAAAAAAACTTTCCAAACGTGGTGCTTGTACTACCCTTATATATAACAGTAGCACTAAAGAAGAAATTAAAAAGAAAACTATGTTATTATATTTGCAAGTAATATACAGTTACATTTATATGTACATTTATGTAATGTATACAGTATATATGTTGGGGAATGTATATGATTTTATTGCACATGGGAGTGGTTTAGAATATAGGGCATCAACATCATGAGATACTGGGGTCCATTATCTCTGTGGGAAGGATCTGTGGTGATCTGCTGTATTTACTCACTACCCATAATCATTACCTGGATGTCAAGTAAAGAGAACAGACTTATCTGCAAACCCGCAGGATACACATCAGCATTGATTTTGTCAATTTACTGTGTTCCTCTAAATCAGAGGTATTTAATTAAAATTGTAGATCGAATTAAAAATCCAAGAAGATGGAATTAAAGATTCAATTTGTGAGAATTTCCTCAAGTGAAGGTCTGGATTGAGGTCTCATCATAATGACTGTGTTATTTTTCAGCACCTTGAAGTAGCATAGTAGTTCCATCAGCATCTGTGTCTAGTGGCTAGATCGTAGACCGTCAAATAAATACAGTAGAAATCTAGAATACGGCATCAACATTTATTAGTATTTACACTGAAATTGTGGGATTCAAGTAAATAATACAATAAATAAAATGAGAATAAAAAAATAATAACATAAATACATTTTTTTAAATATCAAATAAAGATGGAATTTTAAAATAAAGTACATTACAGACAGCTTTTGATTGTGCCTCTTACATAAAGTGCTTGGTTTCAGAAAAATAAAAAGCTTCCTTTTTCCTGGGCGGCATCAAACGTTTGACTCCGCCCACATTGGGGGGGTCTGTAGTCTGCAGGGTTTCTCTTGAGTTTCCTATGGCCACTCCACTTTTACCGTAATAGCTAGAGAAGCTGCACATATTAAAAAAGAAACACTCAGACAAAATTTAACAATCCTCAGTAATTCATCACTTACAGGTCCGGGTCCACATAGGAAGGCGTCTGGGTCTGGATCCCGACCACGGTCCTCCTATTAGTGATCTCTGCTGTAAATGAATCTCTGATAAGGTTACACACATGGTATTGTGGCGGAAAAACTCCTTCAGATGGGCCTGATGAGTCTTTAGAGTCTCCAAAACACTTGTTATTCAAAATCGCCAAAAAGTGTCTCAGTAAGGAACACAAGGAATCAGGCAGAGTTCAATGCATTTATAGATTTACTGTATAGGCTGTAAATCAAAAACTGATAGCACTATCTCATATCTCCAAATAACCCCTCCTTCAGCAAAGGAACTTCTTGGTAATCCCTGCATGTTTACCATTGTCTTTGACGTTGGACAGTCATCCTTTTATAATCAAGTTATGTACCACCTCTTCAAAGCTGCAACAACTGAAAGTGTTCTCACACCCCTCGTAATTATTTGCTGCTTTCGACATGATTGTATATACTGTTTTGTATCCCTCAGTAGTCAGTGACTGCTTGAAGCAGCTGTCTCCGCACACACATGTATAAACTTTATTCTGTACATCATTGTTTTTCAACCTTAATATATATCCCGCCCTTCTGGGCCTCCACTATGGCCTAAGACCTTTAGTGATTAATACCTTGATTATAAACACAGAATAATATAAAGTACCTGATATCGCCAGGTAAAACTCCTATTCTGAAAACGTTTCTATGTAGGGGAGACCGGGGTTGGTTGTCACACAGGTAGGTTGTCACGGTGCTTATTACAGACACACTAGAGGGTGCTGTGACATGATGTTGATATCAGATAGTTAGTCTGACATCCTCCCCATTTTTCACTGGTCATTTTGTGGAACACACACAAAACATTGAGGTGAGGAGATATTTTGTATTTTTTTAAGGATGAGAGTAATTTTTCATGTTGGTGTTGTTTTTGTATTAAAAGCTTGTAGGTTATTAGTCATTTAAAAAAATCGAACACTTATTAAAAAGCTAAAGGTAATAGCTTTGATTTGAGTCCATTTTTAGCCAGCAAGCTAAAGCCATGCGGTAGCTAGCTTAAAGTGATTGTCAAGAAGTCAGTCAGGAAAGGTTGTCTCATTTCTCTGGGGGTTGGTTGTCACACATGTATCAACCAGCACTGTAAATTCCTTCATTTTACTTTTTATTACAGAGGCTAATTCAAACAAATATTCACCTGCCTCAAATCCATGGTTTAAACACATGGGGGATTGATGAGTAGCTACTATTATGGAGGTGGTGTTCATTTAAAAAAATGTATTTGGTGTTTCTATCTTTAACTAAAAAGTTAAATCACTGTTTAAAATCACTTCTTTAAAAAAAAACTGAAACCCCATTGTTAATTATAGGGACAACCAACCCCATACCACGTGACAACCAACACAGTGATGGAGTTGGTTGTCACAATGTGTCATAGTGTCTTTGATGGTTAATCACTTCTTGTCACAATAAATTGTAAAAGTAAGAGTGATACCCATTTCAAGCCAAGACCTTAAGCTTCCATTTAATGTAGGAATGATTATTGAAAGATGTTTTGATGATCAGCAATTCTCACAAGAGTAAAAAGTGTGACAACCAACCCCTGTCTCCCCTACTTAATATGTCCGCACAGTCTTTAATACTGAGCGTCCACACACTTAAAACTTCTTATACTCAGACAGTTTGTGTCAATGTAATAATCCCTTCATGGCATACAGTCTCAGCTGCACTAAATAGGGGCTGAGGTTTATGACTTCTTTATCTCATATTCATTCTCACAGTTACTTGACACTGCATCCTCACCACGTGAAGCAGTCACGCCTGCAGACGCGCGTAAAAACCGCAACATCAACCCCGACACGAGCCCAGAAAGAGAGATAGAGCAAAGGTGAGATCGTTCGGGTAGCAGATTTGAATAAACTGCGCTCGGATTAAGTGTGCAGTGGGTGGAGTTAAGTATGCTTTAGGGTACGGGAGAAGTTGTTGCCTTCAGATGTCGAAGCCATGCGTAATAGGCGTGACCGCTTGTGAGGAGAATGCTGGAGGATGAGGCAGGACCAGACATGCGACTGGTCCATCAGATTAACACAGGTATGAAGATCCAGGCCGGGAGTGAGCACATAGGCTGCAGCAAGGTCGGAGAAAATCACGAAAACCAGGTCATTTGTTTGCAATGTCAAGACGAGGTGGTGCGGGTTTGTCCGGGAAGTCCACGCTGTCCCCGCCGCGCCATCGCAACGCGCCTCTCCTCCGGATCTGCAGGTATCCTATGCAGCATATGTAGCTAAAAGAGGAGAATACCTCAATAGCTGATTTACATCATTTTGTCAGATTATATCAACCCTGATTTCAGGGTTGAGTGTGTGCTGTGAAATGAGGGTGTGGTACTTCAGTGTGCTTGGAGTGATCGCTCGGGACACTTTAAGAATGAGTGTAGCACCTTCTTCCTATCAATTAATAATGCACAATAGAAGATTGACAAATGAGTGTATGCTATCATCAAAAAATGAATAGTTTGATGTATTTTGAATTATCATGAGTTACAGTCCTAAAGGCAGCCATGTTAAATCAGTAAAAAGTATCTTAAATAGGCATCCAAAGCTTACTGTTACAGCAGATACAGTATGTTGCTATAAATCAGACACAGTTGTGTTTGAATATCTTTAATTTATCATCATTAAACATAGTAGCTTCATTAAGCTCCTCAGTATGTGTTTGGCACACACACTAGTGCCTTTTATTTTCAAATTACCTTGTCTATTGTAGGCATCTATAAAATCATCTAGAGACAGGCTCTGAGTGTGTGGCTTTGTATCACAGCCTGTGAAGTTGCTACAAACACTTGAGATTGCTTCACTCTTGGTTGTTATGGTGTGATTCATATGCAGCAGCAGACATTGACCTCACTGTAAATACATTAAACCAACTTGTGTACATTATTCTCAAAGCTTAAATGATGTTTTTTTTAAAAGCCTGTGTGATGATAAATTATGGATGCTGCTGGAGGCTGCTTGGAGGCTGATATAGGATGCTTAGTCCACTTTCCATAGCTTTGGTAATAAATGGTACCTGCAGCTTTATCTCAAAACATGCAAGCAAATGTGAGTGCTTAAACTGAAAATATTCCCAGTCAGTGATAAATGTTGATGCTGTGCTGCAGTTGCTTTTCTTTAATGCAGCTGTAAGCATATAGATTAGAAAACAAGGAAATGAAAGGAAGTTTTCTAAAGTGTTGGATGAGCAGGCGCTTTTGTATTGAGTTCTTAATGTAATGCAAAAAATCCCAGATGGTATCTGTCTGTAGTGACTGCAGTGCCAGAGAAAGTCTTCTCTTTTGCTGAGACAGATTAATGATTGAACCTCTACCTCGCCTCATAACTTGGAGTTCCAAATTAGGTTTTGATAGTAGTTTAGTATCGTATAGTAGTGTAAAGCTTATTTTTTAATGGCCATGGAACCCCACTGATAGCAAGCAGTGTTTTACATCAAGTGCTGTAGCTTTAGAACAACAAACAATCAAGTATTGTGTTTATGTACTGTTAACTTAAGTTCCAGGTAAGTGAAAGCTGAACTATTTACATTTTTGATTAACAATGGACCAAATGACTATGTGTGATGTGTTAGATGTCAAACCAACAAAATATTATCACCCACCTGTGCAGTTTTTCACCTGTACAGGCTGGAGCTTTAATGTTTAGTTCAGTCTCACCGTTCTCATCAACCCAATTTTCAGTTCCAATCGACAGCTTTTAGCAACCTAGTGGAACAATTACCAGCTAAGAGTCAGTGTAGACTAAAACTGAGCTTAAAGAAGAGTGAATATTAGACTTTTTGCCAAATGGTCAAAAACATGTGTAATTATGTAACATATGCCCCTGTCATTGAACAGTTTCAACATAATAATTTAAGGGAAAAAAACAGCCAATTAATGCTGTTTTGTAGTTAAGTTATATGGACAGTGGATATTAGCTTGCACTACCATAAATGTAAAAGCTACAAGATTTCTATGAGCTAAACTAGCCACAGATATATAAAATAAACTATGAATTTGTTTAATGTATTTGTGCCAGTAATGCTGCAAGAAGACGTACAAGATGCATCTTACAGAGAAGGTAGATATAGTAAGGTGATTGTTTGTCTTGTAACCCAGTAATTAAAGGGTTAGGGGTGGTCAGCATTTGACTTCCAGACTTTAAAGCAGAAACACTGCAGGACTTGAGGCATTATACCCATAAAACTATCAGGGTTAGGGATGGTTTTGTTCCTGTAACTCTTCCAGGGTTATGGGCTCAGTCCCATAACGCTGGTGCTAGTGTTATGAATTTCATTTGCAATGGTCTACCACAGTGGATGATTTTATTCCCTCTATATATATAAACTAGCACAGTATTCCTTCAACTCTGCTAAGGTCAATGTGTTTTCACCTGTGTAGCTCAATATGTGGAGTGAGGCACTAACATTGCAGGATTAGGGGTTTCATCCTGTAATGCTAATAGGGTCATGGCTTTTTTCAAACTCACAGGAACAGAACTAGTTGCTTAATAGATGCAGTTGGAACTGCAGAATTCATGATCCTGTAGGACCCAGAAAATCTTTTAATGTTTTGCCATACACATCAATTACAGCAACAATGGTTGTACACATGAGTAAAACTTTAATCTTCTCTTATGCTAAAAGTGTATGTCTTTGTGGTACTGAGATGCTTTGGATAAGTGTGTGATGACTTATATGAGATGTCTCCTCCTGTCATAGACCGTGAACCCAGCAGTGGCAGCTACAATGTCTCTACTGGAACTTTCTACAGCTGCGTCAGTCAAATCACTATTGGTGAGTACACTTTGTTCCAGATTGACTTGGCTGTTTTTGTTAAGGAAGGTGAAAAATGCATTACATGTTTCGCTATAATCTAGTGCTAGTATCGAGTATTTTATCAAGCCAAACATCCGCAGGTCCACCATGTGCATGTCATGTTTAGTCTAACCAAAGTGTGAAAAAATTGAAAAGTACAGTTTTTTTTATTATGGTGCGTCTAACAGCAGTAATCAGTAGGACAGCATCATTTGTGCTTTCTAAAACCGTTATAAATCACGGTAAAAAAAATAATGTTTTAGGGTGTGACAATGCTGTGGTCTGGTTAGGTTTAAACACAAAACCTACTTGGTACATTGCAACAGTAAACACCAAGAAGGTGTTTGTGAAGGTGAATATTAGTGGTTGGAAATGGGAAACTAACAGCGTTCTCCTGCAGCTAAGTCCAGTTTTTGCCATCAAACTTTCTGCTCATCCACTGCACCTGCCGCCTTCTACCAAGGGTGGACGTAATCTGAAGTGCGTCATAATCACTACAGCCACTAGAAGGAGTTGTTGGCATTGAGTGACTTTTCACGCCTAAACATGACATGACATGTTATCCTGTAGTGGAGTGGCAGCTGTATTACACACCTCAGCATGATACTGGGCTGGTATTTGAATAGTATTTGTATGTAAGAACATTTTCACCTTCCATGTAACTTCTGTGTATGTCAGCGCTGTCAACAGAAAATTGTGCATTGTTGACAAAACAGTCTGAAATACTTTTCCTGTCTGTCACAAAACTGCAGCCGCTTGCCAATTGCAATATTCAGACTTTGCCTTTTGACATTTCGAAAAATATTACAGCCCTGCCTGGTTATTCAGAGAGGCTGTGAGCTGGATGCTGGGACAGTTACGACTTGAGTTCAGCTCAGGTTGTACTGCTGCTGCATGCAGGTGTTCCTCTCCTCTCTCTGTGCTAAATATAAAAACTGAAAGTGCTGAAGGAGAGCTTTGGACCATAGAGACTCACCCTCTTGTTTTAAAGAAGGCAAAGATCTATAGTCTTACCTCGACTCTGACATCAAAAAGAGTTAATGTGCCACCTTTGATTTAAAAGCTCTGGCCTTTGTTTGAGAGGAAAATACATGTCAGCGTCACTGTAGGTTCTTAAAAGATCTAATCGATTATAAACTTACATTCCATTCACCTTCTTTGTTCGTCGTGTTTTTGGTCACTCAGGTAATTTCTTTGGCATCAGTGAGGACACATTGCCAAGAGCTGTGAACATGCTCAAACTTTCTGTGACCTGATCTGGGACTGATTAAATTCAGGTTGCTGTAGTACAGTAACAGTGCTAGAGGAGAGTGTTTCTTAAAGTTTAGTTGACTCTGTGCTTCTTGGATGGTGCACTAAAAATGGTGAAAAAGTTGAGTGTGTATCTATGGATACTTCTCCCCTTCAACGGTCACCATCTTGGCTACGTAGCAAAAGAGGAGGGACTACTTTTCAAACTGGAAATGGCGGCCGAGGACGTTGTAACAGCAACGTTAGGATATATTTTTATTGTCATCAATGGGGCTATTTAGTTTTTCTACCATGTTTTATGTATACGGTGTGCAGTCTGCAGCTTAAACTGATGAGCTATGATATTCTATTAGGATAAAACACACAGGACAAGATGATCATCAAAGTGCAGCTTCTTGATCATTTATAATTTGAATTCCAAACTCTTTTAATTCCATCTGTTGCAGTTTGCTCTATTTTCTATTTTCCATCAAAGCGCTAATGCTAACAGTCCTTGTCGGAATTCTGTTAAGGACGCATGCACATAAACGACTTCCACCTCAAGTCTTTCTGTGATTACTGTACACTCAGCTCACAGTGTGGCCCAGATTTCTGCACCTGCATTTGTTTTCTCACCTCTGAGGGTGTCAGGAACTACAAGTGCTACGTATCTGGGCCTCGCTCTCCTCAGAGAGCCACGTGGACACTTTTTTCTGATGACTGCAACATAGATATTGCTAAGAAGCGACCTTGCTGGAACAGGCTGTGAGTTTTAGAGGTGACATGGATACATGCTAGGTGTAGATTACCAACTCCGCCATCCCCCTGCCTTTTCAGGTGACTTTCATGGGATGCCTAGTGCAGCTCTTAGTGTCTGAAAATCATCAGTCAACTAATGGCAGTTTTTAATTGTTTTCTTTAAAACCTAGACCAAGTTTCTGTAAAAAAACATTAAAATTCCCGAGACAATCTGTCATAGATTTTTTTTGTTGTTGTTGTTGTTGCTATTGGACCTTAAATCCATTAACCTTAATAGTGTTCATTGGTTAGTCAAAGCTGCAAAGAAGCCATTTTTTAAATGTAATTATATTACTTTAAGGCCCCAGTGAATGTTTCATGTTTCATGTTTTTAAAGCTTTTGTTAACTTAAGTGAAGACTGATAATTGTGATTTTAATCAAGTTTCCTAAAACCAAATCTCAAAGAGCGTTCTTAGACCACAACCTACTGTAACATGTAATCCTAACATCCTAAAAATTGAAATAAGGAAATCTCTCCAGAACTGGACACTAAATACTACACTCTCAAATCAACACCACAGCAGCAGTTCCACTGTGTGCAGCCTCATTTTGTCAAAGAAGATAAATTGTTTTGGGCATCTGTCCATCGCTGTGTTAAAATAATCTCCGCTTGTGGGCATTTACTTAATGGATGAATGAGCTGCTGCTAGATATTTTCCAACTTAGAAATTGAAAGAAAAAAGTCTGTGTTGCGTCTGGTACTGGATCTGTTCAAGAGCCAAAAAGAACAACATTTAGACTTAGTTTATTTAAAAATGTGGACTATAGTTACTCAGTTTAACATACAAATATCCAGGTAAACTAGTGATGCTCTTCATCTGGGACAGTAGGGAATGAAAAGGACTGAAAAAACAAATAAAAGTACCACTATGATTTTCTCTAAGTACTGTCATACACCAAAGGAGAGTCCCTCCTGTAATTTCCAAGACAGCAGTCAGACCTTTCGTTCCAAAATCTGCTGTACAAGACAAAATCCCCTCAGGGAAATAAAGACTTTCTCTGTGCTGTAGTTGTTGCAAATGCTGACTTGAGCACATACATTATTTCAGGGACTCCTGCCCTAACGGGGGCACACTCCATAGGGTGAATCTGCCTTTACTCTTGTGGAAGTTTCAATGCTGTGAAACAGCTGAGATTAGATGTATAGCTTAGATTTACCTTGTCCCTCCTCATAATTTATCCTCGTGCTGAATGTGCTGTGTGACGAGTGAGCAGGGAGGCTGAGAGACTGGCGAGGTGTTCCAATACACTTCTATCGATCAGGCTGTGTTTGTTCATTGCTGATGTACCTTTTGAAATCTGCTGGGCTTTGTGTTTCACAGGAAACCAGTAGGTGGAGGCGGAGTGTGATCCCTTGTCCCACCTGCTCCCGGTGTGTTATCTAATGGCAGTGTGTAGGAAATCAGCTGAAAACATATAGTGCAGCACACTTCACTGTATGTGTAATAAATATGAAAATAGGGATCATTTAAGTGGAATAAGATCTGTCAGACACATTATGGCTTCTATCATACATACCTACTGTACATTTAGCTGCCAAATATTACCCAAACCCACAGAACCTGATTGTAACTTCTACACAAGATCCTGAAGTTTCCAAAGTTACCAAATATGTGACACTGAATACAAGTAAAAGGTGTATAAAATGTAGATACATTCTGTGTTGTTCATACTCAACACACAGCCATGAGAGTGGAGTGTGTATGTTACATAACTTGCTAATAAGAACACTGACAAGCATAAAGTTGATATTGATATTTACACATGGATTTTCAACTAAGCAGCTGTCTGCATGAGCACTGAGAATCTGCTCGTGTAAAGGTAGCAACAACATCAACTTAAAATATGGACTGACAACTTGTCTTAAAATATTGAAACAGGTTTTTTTCTGGCTTTGATCGTCGTTATCATACTGAGAAATCTCCAAATGTGCTCACAATGCAAGTGATGGGGAATAAAATCCGTATTCCTTGCTTAGATGTCTGAGTTTTTTCATTGTGTCTTGACTGACAGTGTTTTCCTGTTGAGCTGCAGTGGAAGGACTGTAAGGAAAATAGGGAGTTTTAGCTCTGAAAAGACTAACTTGAGCACTTATGACCCTTTAAGTGACAGTGTTCTGGTTTTTATCTTTATGTATGTATGTATGTATGTATGTATGTATGTATGTATGTATGTATGTATGTATGTATGTATGTATGTGTGTTCAATTAATGGCTGCTGTAACAAAGTAATTTCCTGTGAAGGATTTAATAAAGTACTCATACTCATACTCATACTTGACCCGACTAATTTGGACTGTTAAAGCCTCATATCAATGTTCATTTGGGCTCCTGACTGTTGTTTAAGGACAACTTAAATATTTTAATGATTCTACCACTAGAGGGCAACATTGCAAAGGAGATGTCTAATACTTTGACAGCACTGTCAGAGTCCTCATAGCAGATGCAGCTATGGTCATGTATAATAGAGGAGAAACACAGTTTTTAGTTTCATATTTGGGAAATGGCTTCTTTAATCAGCCTGTGTTCTTTTTGTGATTTGACTCCATTGCCAGGGTTTGACCTTGGGGGTCAAGTGGCCATCGGGATCTCCCACTGGAAGAGTCCTTTCCCAGCAAGTGGCCAGAATCTTCCCAGTCCGGACTGCGTTCACTCTGAGGCCTCCGCCGTCCCACCCACCAGCGAGCATCTTGAGCCTGTGTCCTGTCCGGCATCATTATCAGTCACCCCGCTGCCCACCTGCAACGCCAGCCAGGAGACAATCTGCGACAGCAGCACTAGTATGTAGATAGGAGTACAGTCCAGGTTTAAACCATTAACCCTCACTTTACTGGAGCAGCAGATTTAAGTTTAAAGTCCCCCTCAACTAGAGTATGTGTTATGCTTATTGTCCCTTGAGTTAGATTTTTGAGCTTTGCTGTCACATTCATCTGCTAAAAGGAGGAAAGTTTCTCTGTGCTCACCTAACGTCTGAGTTAGAGGCATGAACATACAACATGATTTGTGACATCACAATTAGTTTGGAAGCTAATTGAAGTGAGATTTGGAAACACTGAGAATGGATTTTTCAGTGGAGGAGGACACATCCTGGTGCAGCACATGAACTTCAAATTTAAAAAAAAATTTGAATATTCATTCAATCTGGAATTTTCAATAATGGAGAAGATAGTTAATTTTGTAGAAAAAACAAAACAGATCAGAAATAAATTATTATCCAAAGAAGAGTATCTTTTATATCTTAAAACATGCCTGGAGGGGGTCTTTAAATTTAGATTCAGTTATCTTGTGTTACTTCTGGCATAAAAAGCGCTGTCAATGAGTTTGAGAGTGATACTTTCCCACCCTGTGCTGGGTAGGGGGTGGGGGGAGATGATGATAAGATGATACCTCTGTGTAATATGTATGATTTCCACTGCAGGTCCGCTGGTCACTGTCTTGGCTGCAGGTCTTTTATTTCAATAACAAGCCAAACTTAAACTTGGCTGTTTGTGGCTTTTTGTGCTCTCTGAAAGCTTGTATGCACAGATGTTGCAAGGAAGAAAAGTCCACTATGTATCACCACTATTTAATTGGGAGTGGAGTTTAGTTTTCTCATTACCTAAAGACATCCAACATAATATAGTGAATTGCAAGTGTTACAAGTATTATTTAATCTGTGTAAAAACTGAAATATAAAAACGAAAACAAAACAAAACAAGAATCGGCGTTCTGCTTCATGATCAAGACCAGCTAACGTCAGTGGAGACTCCAAAAACTAGTGAAAAAAACTAGTGGATGTCACATTTATGAAGTGGGCTACTTTTTAATGTAGTTTACATATCCCCAAAGTGATGTTGTCAGCTAGTACTATGCTGCTTCACTTTTGGAAGTGCTGCAAGTTACATGGGTTGGGTTGGGGAGTAAACTTGTTAGAGCCAGCAAACACAATGTTTAATCCACTCCTTACAGTTTTGCTTCTGTGTTTTTCGGTTTAGAAAGGTTAAGGGGAAAAAAAGAAAAGTGTTCCACCCTCCAAACCCTATGAGTAGAAATTCAAAGCCTGGTAGAACTGCCATGCCTAGTTACAGTTGCTAAGCTCTGATTGGACAATCACAGTGTGTGGGCGGGATTAAGCAAAAAAAATCAATCCCCTGCCTTGACTCTTTTCACGTTGTGTTTTCTCTGTGTCGGTTTGGGTTTTCTATGGTTACTCTGGTTTCCACCCTCAGAAACATGGAACTAAAAAGAACAATGCTAAAGTAATAATAACAATAATAATAATAATAATAATAATTTAAAATTATACATCTACTTATTCATAAGTGTGTGTGTGTGTGTGCTGTGTTGTGTATGTGTGCTTGTATGCCCTTGAGTGCTCATCAGATCTACACACCGACACTGTCATCTGTGCCTACTGTCATTGTTTTGGGCTGCAGCAACACTGACACAGCCAGCCCTTTTTTCTGATTGGCCAGTGTCAGGGTAGCTTAACCTCTGATTGGCTGCCAAGGGAGACTGATTAAGAATGCCGATTAGTGGCATGCACCTCCTCTCTCTCTCTCTCTCTCTCTCTCTCGCTCTCTCTCTCTCTCTCGCTCTCTCTCTCTCTCTCTCTCTCTCTCTCTCTCTCTCTCTCTCTCTCTCTCTCTCTCTCTCTCTCTCTCTCTCTCTCTCTCTCACTGTAAACATCCTGCTCATGCTTGTGTTTTTTTTTTTTTTTCATCAGAGAAGATCTTTGACAGCTGTTGTGAGGTTTTCTGCCGCCTGGTCGTAGCATCTACACTATGACAGATCTGTATGCGTGAGTGTTTGTGTGCGCGTGATTGTGTGTGTTGTCATGTTGGATTGACCAATGCAGTGATGAGGAGTCAGGGGTAAAAAGTGGGGATGCTGGTTTCCCTCGTGGGACGTCGTGTTTGTTTCTTTCCCTTGGGGAGGTTATTTGCACGCTGGGACCGGGTGGGGGGAGGAGGAGGGGTGACCGCTGGGTGTGTGTGCGCGCGTGTGTGTACGGGGAAGAGTCCTCTGGCTGTTTTGGCGTCTGCTGCGGCTCAGCTGGAAACACCCCCTCCCACCCCCCGAACCCCCTCTCTTCTGCTTTAAGGGGTGAAGCTGCCTCCCCACCTCTCTCCACCTTCACACGGTGAGTGTCGTCAAGTTGTCTGCAAGCGAAGGCAGCTTGTTCTCCAGACTGGATGTTGTTTTTTTTTTTTTTACTGCAGTGCTGTCTCTCATGTGTTACTGTGTGCTACCCACACTCCTTTTTACGCTGCTTCATCTCTCTTTCACGCAGTTCCCTGTGCTCATGCAAGCATTTGACCTTCACACGCGCACTCGTTTTCTCTCCTACTCGCTCTCCCACCACTCACTCTCCCCTCTCTCTGGTTGTAAATGTGATTTTTTTTTTCATGCACCACTTCTTCAGCCTTCATGATGTTTCTGTGCTAAGACAGAGAAATGGGTCATGCCTCTGTGATAAGTGCGTGTGTGTGTGTGTCTGTGTATGTACTGCGATGGTTCAGGCACCAGTAGCAGGTTGGCAGGCGCAAAATCTCCACTGTTCACCCCATCAGTTAGACCATACAACACCCACCCCCCTGGGTGCATCCAGAAGGAACGAACGATTCCTCCTCACAAGTGACTGACACCTGATCCCCTCAGTAACACATCTCACCCCATCACCCGCCATTCTTCTTCTGTCTCCCCCTGCAATCTTCTACTCTATTCACTTCATCTCCAGGCTGGGTTGTATTACACCAGGAATCACCGTGTTATCGACTGTTTTTTTAGCTATGTATTTTTTCAGTTTTGTTTTTGTCTCTTTCACCAACACACGTAACAAATACAGCTTCATTTATCAAATAAGAAAGAAATAATACCGACTTGAGAACCTACTTTAATGTGGCAATGGTTCTGACTGTTTAAATGTTAGACATGCTGCTTATATTGTGGTACTGCAAGCTATTTGCATGAGAAGTTAATAGCCAGGTTTTTTATCAGGTTTTTTTTTTTTTGAATGGTTGAAACTGGTGGAGTAGAAACCAGGATTTCCTGACACCAAAAAGCACCTGATCCTACATGCAACTCAGTAGTGTCTTTTGTTAGACCTTCCCTGCCAGGTGAGCAGCAACGCCTTTGAAACTAAAAGTCTCATTTTTAATACAGGCTGCCTGTCAAAAACATTGTGTAGTCTTCAATGCTGAGCCAAGATAAACCCAATGACATCATCGGGATTATTCTCCCACATCATAAAGCTCCCTCCAGAGCTACAGAAGACATTACAACTACCCTACAACTGTTTTTGACAGGCTGAGCAGCACTTCCAATAATGAGTTCGTGATGTGTAAAATTAGTGGAATGACCCTTCAGATCCAAACAGGATGAGATATACGATAAATCTGTAGCTAAAAATGCAAGCCTCAGATGTTGTCAACTGTGCATTTAGAGAGATGTCAGTCACTGAAGTTCTTTATTTCCCATAATAATGAGTGGCTTTTATTTAGAGTTCAAGTCTGATAGTAGTTAATCAAATTTAGATCAGTGTGATTCCACTCATTGAATCAGAATACTTCATATACTACATACTACTACAAAAGGTACCTATCAAAATAGCAGCACTAAACCCCACACTCAGTGATCCATTTTGAGATATGTAATCACCTTTGGTTGACTGAGAAGGCAGAAAGTTTAGTTTTTAGTAGTAGCCTAATTAATGTTTGCACTCCGTAGCTACAACCTGAAAATCAGATGAGCAGCATAAGAAGGAAAGGAAATGATGAAATATGCATTTAACACATGAAAGTAACTGGCGTAGCCTACTTACTGTTGCACACATTCATTTTCATGAGCTACTTGCTCCAAATACTGGAAGTCCTGATTCAAAACTATTGGGTTGATACATTTTAATTATTGATACTGTACATAAAAGGAGAATCAGGCTACTGAAACTGATATAATGGGATCAGCTAGATCATTTTACTAGCGAAAACTCTTGTCTTTTTTCATGTACAAATATACACAGCGGATAAATTACACAGAACCTTAAACAGAACTGAATCTAGCAAGCTAAGACACATGTATTTATTGTTGAGGTTGGTTGACACCCAAACTGAGATAAGGAGAGTCAATATAGGGCTTCATCAATTGGACCAATCAATGTTTCTAATGTCTGCTGAATGTTTGCCAGCTCATCAGCCATGTTAGTGATGAAATGTTAAACAGGGGTTTTCAGGTTGTTGTAAAGTAATCGTCAACTCCTGACTGAACAAAAGTAAATGATGAAATAAGTGATGCAGTGATGTTATATGCCCTTTTCATGCATTTTCCCTTTAGCAGCCAATATACTACACTACCATATACTACACCACTTGTTTCTTCTATTGGCCCCACTATTGGCCATGGGAAGGTGTACTTAACAAATAGAGCAGAGGTCGCGCGGTCCGGATCCAGACCCAGAAACCGTCCTATCTGGACCCGGACCTGTAACTTTTAATTTAATGGGCGCAGCTTCTCCAGCTATTACGGTAAAAGTAGAGCGGCCCTCGGAAACTCATAGGCCACTGTGTATAGCCAATCTTCTCAACTGTTACGAACTTAACCGTTAGTTTACATTAGCTGTGCCTAGCTATTGTAAAAGCTGGCTCGTTATTAGAGCTTATGGGACTGCTTGTGTGCAGCTTGAACAGCTAGTAGCTTCATATTGTTTGTTTTCAATAAGAAGAAGCAATTGGGGTAAAAAAAAACAATGTCAAATAGCTACTGAAACATGATATGTTTTATTTACTGTAGCCAAGCTCAGAAGAGAACATATCGCTGCACTTCTGTCTGTGTGGTGCCAAACCTTCGGTACCACATGACCTCAGTTGTGGCTTGGGTTACAGACGTAACATAGGGCTGTTACAGTTTGATGGATACATTGTTTGGCCACTCTCTCGGCACAGCAGCATGTATGCTAATATGTAGTATGTCTGTCCTTTGAGAGCTAATATTTATAGTAAGCAATTCTCTGTCCTTATAATGAGACCGGTGCTGCTGAAGAAACAGGGTCGATAAGTGCTTTGAATACGGGGAGGCGAACCTAACAAGTTGGTGCTGATGATCCCCATAGTCATTATATACATGTATGTGGAGGAAGTGCAATATAACAGACCGAACAAGCAAGTCTTGTCTCAAGTGTTTTAATTACCAAGCTCTTTTTCCATGTACTGTATATACAGTACATCAAACCACAAGGGTCTATTCAACTTCTGGGGGGAAAAAGATCTGCAGTTCGCTTTAAAAAATGAAAAACAGATCTCATTGAAATTCTGCTGCAGTGATATCAAATCCACATCCTCGTTAACTTTTTCTCAGCCCAACCTCTGACTGCTGCAGCTCATGGTTGGATAGCCAAACACATCTTTGTCACCATTGGGGTGAAATGTTTACTACCAGTCTGAGTAAAGGAAGGAAGTGGAAATGGACTGCTGATTTCTCACTAGTATGTAATTTATTGTGTCTCTATTGGCTCTATCCATTGGCTCCAATGTTCCAAAGCATCAGCGGCTGATTAAGAGCCGATGCGCTTCCCCCCACTTTATCTCAGTCTCCGGTACGATGGCTCAGCAGAAAAATTGAGCTGAGTCACCTTTGCTGTCACAAACGAAAAGTCAGCATGCAGACTATGAAGGCAGCTGCCCCTGTTTTGTGAAGTCTTCCTGCTCTCCAGAGGACCGAAAGCGAGAGATACAGACCTATTAGATATAGGTGATTTAAGCTGTTTTGCTAAGACTAATTTCACCTCTTTGTCTGGTTGACAAATAGACCCAATTAGCTTATGTGGTCCTGTGGAGAATGTCTTTCTTTTCCAAAGTTATTGATCTCTCGTATTCAGTTTCTTTTTTTATAGGTTCATCCTTTCTCTTTGACTCTCATACATCATCTTTCTCACTATCTGTATCGATCTCTCTATTCGTTCTGTTTCTTTTTGCCTTGCAGTTTTTCTAAATTAGTTTTTACACAGTAAAAAAGTTTGAGAATGGTTAGGATTTGGAGGAGGCCAAAACTGAGCTAAAAGGAGAGTGACTTACTTTTCGATATAGATAAGCAACTATTTGCTAATATTCTCTACTTTTTATTGTTTTAAACGTTTCTTGTCTCACTCTATTTTTGATTATGTTACAAATTCTGAAAAATATTTCTTTTTTAAATTGAAATTAAGCTTACTGTGTCCTATAGGTGTGAGTTTATCTCTACATGGGTCTGAGCCCCAGCGGCAGATCCCCCATCGAGTCCCGCTGCAGCCCTTGGCCTTTGGCTACCAGGCAGCGGACAGGCACCTTGCCTTCCCCTTCTGTGGGAAGGCAGACATCATGGAGGAATCCACAACTGAAGGTCCGGACTCCAGCACTCAAGACGATGTGCCTCCCATCGGTGAGACCTACAGACACAATGGCCTAGAAGTAAGGGAAGTCAGTCCCCAGATTGGCTGGCAAATATGGGTGGGTAAATAAAGTCTTGTCAGCAATCTTTCAATGGCAGTAATATTGGGATGCTCTCAGTAATAAGTATGTAATCTGAAAGCACCACTGAACCCCCAGAGTGTATGTGGCAACTGTATATTTGGCTGCTGCACTGGCGTGGTTATGATGAATAGTTCTAGATGAGGTAGTAAGTTGGGGGGTTAGGGTTAGCTCCCAAAAGCAAACCCTAACTTAACAGTTGTCACTGACAGATTAAAAGGATTAGCTGTACAGTGCAAGAATCAGTTCTCCTCAGGTCTACAAACATGTATGCATCTTGGAACTCATTGCTCTGGTTGTATGGACCATAACTTTACTGTTTTGGTTCAATTTCACTGCTCTCAACAGTATCATTTCCAACCAGTGAAGCAGCTTTCATAGACTTACTTTATTCTACCTGTCCAGCACCAAATGACAATTAGGCAAAGTCAGTGACCAGCTAGTGAACACAGTGGAGCATTGAGCCACTAAAGTGTCAAATATTACTTCAAGGGGTTGGTTAAGATAAAAATAGAGCAAACAGGAGAGTCAATATTGAACTTGAGACATGATTTGAAATACATGCTTATATCGCTCCATGTCTACAGGGTGTTTAAACAGGCAACTGCTTCCTTATACGTTCAACATATCACCTTTATAAGTTGATTATATGTCAGTGTTGTGTTTACAGTTTTTTGTGCTGCTGATTTACAATCACATAGGTTTAAATGTCTTAATGTTTTATCGAATTACAGATAATAGAGCAATACCTCTCCTCTGTTCAACAAGTCACTCTGTTCAGCACTCAATAATCCAAACCATAGATTAAAAAGACAGCTGACCCTGCTGTTAAATGGCTCAGTCAGCAGATTGGTAACCATAGAGCATTCATATACTACCTCTAATAATAGTCACTTTTTAGCCATTCTTATCTTCCCTCCAGCTGTGAAGGATGTCAATGTCCTGCTCGAGAGAGAAAGGTCGGAGGGCAGCAGCACCCCCTCCAGAGATGACGACTCCACCCTGCTGAACCCAGGCACCCACAGCAGCATCCTTGACGATAACACAAAGTCTGATACTGGCCTCCCAGAGGTCAGTGGTAAAGCAAAATCTCTGGGCCTCCTGGAGTCTCCTATACTTTAATCTCAGATGAAGATATAAGATTTTCTAGAGGAGGGATTTAGAAGTTATATGCAAAGGACAGAAAAGTATTACAGTGATGACCTATGGTTTCCTGAAGTTACCTAATAAAACTTCTTTTCAAATCAAATTTACATAATTTGTTTTTCCTCTTTCTCTCACTGGCCAGTTATTATTATTTCTCAATTCTCTCTCTGTTGTCTGTTTTCAGGCAAGGAGTAAATCCAGCGGCCTTTGTTTCAGCGATGGAAAGAGCCGCATCGACTACATCCTGGTTTACAGGAAGTCCAGCTCTCAATCAGAGAAGAGGGAGGTATTTGAGCGGAACATCCGTGCGGAGGGCTTACAGATGGAAAAGGAGGTGAAGAGCATTTACACTAGCTACTTATTTCATTATGTTGACAAGGGTTCTGCTAAATCATCCGGTCAGTGCTGGCTGTCCGTTAATATCCAGATATTATCAGTTCAGTGCCATACCAACAGAATACCAATCACATTGTCAAGTTGTATGTAAGACCAGGATTATTTAGATTTGTTTTGATAAACTGCAGGAAATGTTTAACATCACTTCTTTTAGTGGTTTCTGAAAATGTAACAGACTCATGTGCTTAGCAAATATTTAGCAAAACAGTTACTTCCAAACTACTCCACTTGGACTTCTGATTAACTAATATAGAGATGCAAAAAAAATAGTTATTTAATTTTCAAAATGACAAAAGAAAGACAAATTGAAGTTGCAAGTTACTAGCGATTAAAGTGATATCTTAAACATGCATTCATTGATATTTTGGCCACTTGGGGGCAGCGCAACAAGCTGTTAACACAACATTGACATAGTAAAACCTTATGAAGTAAATTATTGAAAACAATTTGCCTATTTACACATCAAGCAGACATAGAGCAACATTAGCATTCATTTGAAGACGCATTTATTTGGCTGTTTAGTTACGAAGCGCTCCCCTATGTTCCCTAGCTAGTCACCAACTTCATCTGGCATTTTGGTTCCAGGCGAGTAGTGTACAGTGGAGTTATCAGAGCTTTTTTTGCTGAAAATATCTGCCTGCTGCTACTGGAGATGATGATAACAAAAAACAAAACAGTACTAAAACTATAAGCATAAAGATAGTGAAGCACTCTCTGTATTAGTTGCTACGAGCAGCCAGTCTCATATTACACAATCAGTCATTTAATCCATTATCAATATAGAAAAAATGATTGGAGCAGCTTTAAAGTTCATAATTTTGTCTGCCCACCAGTCTAAAACACACCAAATGTTTCAATTTACAGTGGCACATGTAGGAGAGCCACCACATTTTCAAATTCAACAAGCTGCAACATCTATATATGTGTTGTGTGTTGATAAGCAGTTATTATTACTGCGTTATTAATTATTGATTCATTAATCATGTAATCATGGGGCTCCAGGGGAGAAGTGGCCTTTCCCCTTCACATTAGGTCTCCATCTCTGCCAAGAGAAAAATCATATCTGCTCTCACTGTGCAGTGCAAGCTTTCTCACTTTCTATCCTTATTGCAAAGCAAAAACTGCCAGTTCTTTGAAAACTGATGACAGCAAGTTAACAAGCAGCTCTGTAGGTTCTTATGTTGAATAAGATTTGCTTTGATTACTTTGGCCAACCTGCAGCTGCATTCATAATGTGCACTATGAGCAACATCTATACTAATTTGTTTGAATACGCATTTTAATACTCAGTCCAATAATGCATGTAATCTCAGGTGCCAGACTGTAAAATTTTGCCCTGAACCTTTGCACCACTCATAGACCTAAAATGAATGTGCTGCTGGTAATTTCTTCCCCTGCTGCTTGTTATATAGCAAGATGGTCTCTTGAAAGGGTGGGAAATGCAGACATTGTGATATGTCAGTGTTAACTTCTGCACTGTCTGCTATAGCATCAAGGTCAACATTATCTAGGACACACAGGGGAAGGCAAGGACTCTTGTCTCCTTCAACAACCCACTTGTGTGTGTTTCTTCCATGGAGCAATTTAGTTATTTTTAGATCTCTTTACAGTTAACTCCTGATTCATGTACCTTTAAACTGACTCTTGCATTTTCAGGGAGCACAAACAGGTTAGATAAAGAGCAGAACCCAAAACTATAATTGTAAATCTCGGCAGTGTGAATACAAATGAAATATAAATGACATTATCTGGTCCTCCTTATTTTAGCTAGCCTACTGACATTGTATTGTTGTTTTGTGTGTTCTTCACAGGGCTCCTTAACAAACAGCGATGTGATCTTTCTGAAGCTTCATGCACCATGGGATGTTCTCTGCCATTACGCAGAAGTCATGAACATCCGCATGCCTTTTAGGTGAGACAAAAAGACACTTCTTACAAAGTGTCTTCCAATGGAAAACAAACTTAAAGGTACCCTGTGAAGTTTTCTTGTTAACAAACATTTTGTTTCTTACTGTATTACTCTTACACATTTCCTTCTTCATGAAGCAGATTTTTTTTGGATTATTTTAAATTGTGCATTGTTTACGTTCATATTTGCTAGTGTGATTTTCTTGCCTATGCTGGGGCATTGCAATGCTTCTTTATAAGATATTGTCAACAGAGTAGCCTGAAACCGGTGTCAGGAATGTGTATTTTGATGCTTGTATGCTCATGAACAGTACAGCTAAAACAGTGTTCTATTTATAAAAACATTGCTCCATAGCACTGCTAGTGGTCAGAATACTCTAGGGGTTACCTTTAGTACTTGTATTAGGGTCAATGACATTTTTTTGAGTCCATGTGGTTTAGTTAAATTTAAAGAGGTTAAAATTTGAAAATAAACGTATGAATATTTTGCACACATTCTTTTTTTGTGGACCCAGCATAAGATTTTTGCTTTTAATCTATTTTGAGAGAATATATTAGAGGATTATGGCAAAAATGTCTAAGTGGTGTATAAAACACTTTTTACCAAATAATTCAATTTTCTTAAAAACACACAATTCAAAATAAAACACCATATCAACTAGTTTGGCATGATCTTACATTATAACTTTTTATATTAAATAAAGGTAATGGAATACAATTGTTCCAAATATTACATTTAATCTGTGGAATCATGTCAATCAGGAACCATTTACATTTTTTTAAATGAAGTAATTATTTGTAAAAGTCCACTTAAATACACTGTAGGTGGATAAAATATTGAATATTTATCATTCTTTTGTGGTTACACCATTTGACATTTTCAGGAGCATTAAGTCTTACGTTTGGTAAAAAATGGTGCAAATGTCATTTCAAATGACATAAAAAATGTACATTTTAACAAACCTGATGCTGAAGATATTTTTGAATTGCTCATCTTAGCAGCAGTAGAGGAAGTAATAATAATGGCAGCAGCAGTAGAAGTAGTAAAATTCATTGGTGTTATAACCTCATTACTGAACTTTATCATCCTGTACTAAGTTCATTATTTTAAACATTCCAGGAGAAAATTCTTTTACATGCACCGACGCCACAAGTTCATGAGCAGGTGAGTTTTCAGTCTAAGATGCAGCATGAGATCAGCTGACGAAGCAAAACTCTGGCAACTTTAACAGAAACTTCACTTCTAGGATGGAGAAGCGCATCAACAAATTTCGTGGCTGGCTTCCCCGTAAGCCCATGAAGTTTGACAATGACACTCTGCCCGACCTGGAGGAGAATGAGAGCTTTACCGCCCCCTTCAGTCGATCGAGGATACATCAGTAAGTTTCTATGGACTTTATACTGGAACTTTATACAGCTGCCTGGCACATTTTCAGTTTACTCTTTTGTGCTTTTGCCACTTGAAATTCTCTATCTTGCCTTTTTATATACCAGTCGACACGAAAGTTCACACGTACAGATAAGAAATATGGTTCACAGCAGACAGATTTATAACAACTGTTTCATTTCACTGCAGTTTTATCATCCACAACAAAGACACATTTTTCAACAACGCCACCAGAAGTCGCATCGTCCACCACATCCTCCAAAGAGTCAAATATGAGGAGGGGAAAAACAAAATGGGTGAGTCGCTATCACAAAAATGCTTTAAGAAATAAGGAAAATTGAAACTGAATAGGAAAAGGTGAGAGAGAGAGAGTATAAGACTGTCAGTGTTTGTGGGCAGTGAGCAGGATCAGCTGGCATTTGGACCAAAATCCATTTATAAAGAACTTATTAGAATTTACAATGGGATGGATTGGCTGACTTGGTGGATTATGATAAGAATACTGGAGGAGGATTTTCCACAAGCTGACAAACCAAAATGTCTTAAAATGGTTTAGTTAGTAAATGTGCTTAATTCAAATGAGACCTTTCTCTGCATCAGTAAACCTGCAGTATTTGCAGTCTTAGTGAGTATGTTAGAGCTCAAACAGTCTCTATTTGAAAAATTGGAAAATTGAATTAAATTTGTAAAATTGGATTTGGCTTTCATCAGATCAATGTATTATTAAGATTTTCGTTGTTTGTGGAACATTGGATATAACAGAAAAATAGAAAATCGGAAAGTTTTCATTTGTATATATAACTCTAAAGCTATATGCTATATATATATGTATATATATTTATTTATTTATTATTATATATATATATATTTACGTGAACACAGATTCTTCTGCCAAATGGCTATTTAGAGGGAAAAATCACAGACTTACCTCCAACAGCTGGATCTGTGCGGATGACCAGTTGTAATCCTTGAATGCAGGCGATACAATAGGTGAGACAAGTGAGCCCCGTTAGCCAATCAGATTGAGTTGGGCGCTTAGACCCTGCCGTCTCACGGAACCCAAAACATAAATTGAAATAAAAACTATCTGATTTGCTGTTTTTCAGGGTTTTTTTGTTATACGTTGATCTGACTAACGAAAAATACAATTTCGGATAGTTAAATTACATTTTCCAATTTTCTATTTTGAATTTTTTGTATGGAAATTCAACTGATAATTCATTTATGACTCCTTTACTTTTATTCCAGGGCTTAATCGTCTTTTGAGCAATAGTTCATATGAAGCAGCTTTCCCTCTTCATGAGGTAATTTGTCTAATCTCCGTAAAGCCATTCATTCATTTAATTGTGGCACCTGTTTTCAAATCATCACCGCTTGCTGTGAAATGTTTGCTGATGTGTAAAAAGAGGAAATTTCATGTATTTTTCTTACACCAGTACATACATAGATTATGTTATCAGTGACATTACACATCTGTATACAACAGGGGAGCTATCATAGCAAAAACTCCATCAGAACACATGGAGCAGAGAACCATCGGCACCTGCTGTACGAATGCTGGGCTTGGTGGGGGGTTTGGTACAAATACCAGCCGCTGGATCTCATTAGGTAACTACACTCAGAAAGTTTAAATTTCAGTGGAAATCAATACATTATATGATTGGGTAGTAGTAGTTGTAATAGTCTATTACCTCATTTAGAAGTTACTGCAGGCTGCAATTGTTCACAGCTGCAGACTGGACTGCTGTTTTCTCATATATTATACTGTATATACTCTTGTTTCAGGAGGTATTTTGGGGAGAAAATTGGTCTGTATTTCGCTTGGCTTGGCTGGTACACAGGAATGCTGTTTCCTGCAGCTCTGGTCGGCCTCCTGGTATTCCTGTACGGCATGTTCACTCTGGAGCAGTGCCAGGTCAGGTAAACATACCTCCTCTCTCTTCTTATAAAAATAGTGTCCCTGGAGCTGGTATTGTATTGTATACAATACTCTATATGCAAGAACAAGCCTTATCCTGCTTCTATTTGTTGTTTGTTTAAGATGCACAAATGCTTAATAACTACAGATTAAATGCAGCATTTATATAGAGAAAAAGTCAAGTAACTTTTTTGATGCAAAACTAATTTTATAAGACAAGAACAGGGTGTGAAATTATCCCTTGTAACCCATCAAATTAGATGCTTGTCAAATAAAATAAAGGAAGTTAAACTTATTCAGGGTCCTCTGGTTAAAATAAATTACTAAATGTAAATGTAAAAATACTGTGCAATGCTATAGGCTAAAAAAATGCAGTTTTTCCAGCAAAAACTTTATCAACAACTTACATAAGAAACTGCATTGCAATAGTTTGGGGTTTTTAACAGGTTGCTTAAATGCACTTTGACTGATGCTGTTGAAATACCTGCTTTATCAGAGTTTGATGGGCTAAATGTTGTTTGTTGTTCTCCAGTAAAGAAATCTGCCAGGCCACTGACATCATCATGTGCCCCATCTGTGACCAGTACTGCCCCTACCTGAAACTGTCAGACAGCTGCATCTATGCCAAGGTAATGCTGCCACGAAACCGAAGCATCTGGAGGAAAAAAAACGCTCCCTCATCTCCTATTTCTTATTGAACATGTGGAAAATGTGTCATGAGACGAATATGTGTAATAATATGCATGTCTTACCCTGAAGGAGTAAGCACATAAGTGGTCAGTTAAGGACAAAATTATGTTTGATTTAGATATTTGTTTGAGCTCAATTTGCAGCAAACTAGACTCAGGGCCTGATTTAATAAGATCCCAAATAGTGGGTACTAAATTGCGTGCATGGTGCAATAGATTGTGTGTGCCGTTTGCGTGCGTTTTGTGGGTGATCTACTAAGAATAATTGTGTAAATGAAAACAGGTGCAACAGGGTGGAGACAGTAGTATTTAAATGAGGGTTTTGCGTGTCTAAATGGAGAGTTTGGACGAGCAGAAAGCTGCAAGAACAAAATGAAATGTGATGAGGTTCTAGTGGAAGAGGTTAACTAATATATTGAGTTATAACAAAAACAAATATTACCAGAAAAACCCACATATGGGAGAGTATTAGTGTCGAAGTCAATGCTGTTAGTAAAACCAAAAATATTCCACTCCAAAATATTAAAACAGGTGGAAAAACTCCGTCCTGTGTGTATTCTGTCATTGTGCTTCGGTCTCCTCGTCTCCACAGTGACAGAAGTCATCTGTGCCCAGTGTGCAGCTGGTTAATACCTGCCCTTCAAAGGTAATATTTATAGACACAGTTAGCGTCAGAAAAAATACCTTCAGGTTTGGTAAATCACAATGCGCGTGCTAAATAACATATTTGCATTTTCTCCTCCCTGTATTTTGCACACTGGGGTTGAAACACCTCATATTACATATTCATTATGGCAAATGTACTAAATGGACAGCGCGTACTATCTTGCACAGTTGAAAGACACAAACCTCAGTGCGCCGCATTAGTAGATCAGCTTGCACATTTTTTGCGGGTGATGTCAAGTTTGCACACGTTTTTACACACGCAAACATTTAGTAAATCAGGCCCTTAGTGTTACTGACTGTGGACTTAAGCTAAATGGTTTATCTTTTAAAATTTCAAATCATGTTAAGTTTGCCCTCTTTTCATTTAAGGTCACTCATCTCTTTGACAACGGGGCAACTGTTTTCTTTGCTGTGTTCATGGCTGTTTGGGGTAAGTAAGACAGCTTACATTTCTGCAGGAACTTTACAGGCATTTGTCCACTAAGAATACCACTGTAGATGCACTTCATGATTTACTGTTTTTAAACCTGCATTTCTTGGCCACTTGGGGGCAGCACCACAAGCTGTAAACACAACATGGACATGTCACTATCTGAAAATATTTCACTAACAGTTGGATATTTACACATTAAGCAGATACAGAGTAGCATTAGCATTCATTCGGAGTCGTATTTATGAGCATCTGTCCAACGCTAGCTCTACTTTTAGCTTTTAAAAAAATAATTTACTTCTTTTAAAGCTGTATTTCTTTGCCACTTGGGGGCAGCACAGCAAGCTGTAAACACAACACTGACGTACTAACGCTATCAGAAACTGCTTTCGTGAACAGTTGGCTACGTCTAGCTGACACGGAGTAACATTAGCATTCATTCTGAGTGGTATTTATGACCATTTGTCCGATGCTAGCTCTACTTTTAGTTTGTGTTTTGGTCTCTTTTTAACTTCTGAGGAAAACGTTTTGCCCTTTAGCTGCTAAATGGTCAACTACCTACACCAGTTGGTCATTAACGTCCAATGTCTGTAATTTGGTGTTAGGGCAGATAGTTAACAGCAGATTTAGCAGAGCTTTTTTTCTGAAAACAACACAGACGAGAGCGGTGAGAGTGAACCAAAACAGTAAATATGCAAGCCGTAGAACTAAAACACTTAGCTTAAAGATGCTAAAATGTGCTGTAGAGCTGAAGGGACTTCATTACTATGAGCAACACCTTTACCATTATATGTAGTCATTTGACTCATTATTCATATAAAAACATAAATCAGAGCACCTTAAACTTCTTTTTTTTATTTTTGAAAAAATGAGGGGTTCCAAAAAGGAAAGTATTATTGCTACATATACAAACTGAGAGATATTACATCACATATAGATTGCATTTTGTGACATACAGTATGTTATACAGTGAAACTTTGTGTAAAAGCCAGAAGGATCCGGAGACTGTCAGCGCTGAACAAGGTCCCAGGGTATGGAAGGTGCAAACAGAGAGTATGTGGCAGGTTCATATTCTTCAACTGCTGCAGACACTGCAGGCGATGAAGCAGCATCAGCATCATCACAAAGCTGATAGCTAGCCTGTTTGTAAAGGTCTAGGTGGAAGGATGAGGGGACTGGAGACATGGAAAAGAAATGAAAAATGAAACTAAAGTCGCTGTGTTGAAGAAAAAGTGAAAAAAATGTTTCCCATTTCTATACAAATTTTATTTTGGAACAGCTGATTTCGCACTGTTGATACTGCAGCTATTACTTCAATTCATAGATGTCAAATGACAGACATGGGTACACTATGTGCTACTAAATCAAATCTGAAGGCATATATTATATGTGATTTGTGTTTGCATGCTGGAACTTTTAGAATTGTAATTACACTAGAGTAAATTTAAGCAGCAGTTTTAAGAATGAAAACGGATATATTATACTTTTTTGCTGCTCCAACAAATCAATCAGTTCATATTAATATCTGGTATCCTCGAGTAGATTTGAAAAATAAACAAAATGAGACAGGTTGTAAAATCACTTGCCTCCCTGTCTGTATGCGACAATGATTGGCCTGAAGTCACATTTTTAAATACCCTCTATAAATGTTGCTTATAATGTGTTTTATGATCAAGCTGATGCAGGTCACACGCTGAAACACATTGGTCTGTTAATAAAGTTTTCCTACACTACAAGTGTTGCTGAAGCTTTGACAACTCACTCCACTGGTAATTTTCGTCATGAGCTTTTTTTTTCTTTTTTTTTTTTAATTAAATGATTAACATTGAAACTTTGTTGATTTGTAATAATGTTAAAACTCAAAACTAAAACTGTAGCAGCACACTAAATGCTCACTCACCACAGAGTTTTTCTAGAGTGTCTGGTTGTTTGAGAGCTTTTTGTACTTTGTTGTCCAAACTCCAACATCTCAGCATGAAGAACAGAGCCAAACACAGCTGGAGGGCAAAGGTCAACACGCCCAGCACAATGATGGTGTTGTTAACTATTGAGGGCAAAGAAGAGAGGAGTGGTTATAATTATTATTTATGTGTCTGCTTTTCTGTGAGGAGAACATTTAACAGGGCTTTTTTAGTGTAGTGCAGCAACATGGAACTAATAATACTAGGACATTTAAACTAAATATGTAATCATTAGGGCGTAAAGAGCTCTGTGTAAGAGTGGTCCCCAAATTGCAGATGTTATATAAACTCTCCTTCTCTCAGCCACCTCTGGTGCCATCGTGGACATGCAGTGCAGAACTGGTAGTGCGTGAATAATAAATAAAATCTATAAACATGATGAAAAAATAAAGAGCTGTGGCAGAGATGACAGAAAAAGATAATGGTTGTGTGGCAGGTTAATCCAATCATATCACTATACATTATGCCTGAAATATAGCACAGTAAGGTATTTTTGTGCTTTTTACACTTCATCCAACAGCTGAAACTTTTAGTGCTATCAGACCTATATATATATGTTTAAATATAATGTAGTCAAATGGTTAATACATCAATCAAAAGTGATATTTCATTTCCATTACTTGTTTAATATATGGACAGCGAGTGTGGTTCCTATACTAATGAAAGCAGTGCAGGCCTTGTTGAGTTTGTGTGTGTGTGTGTGTGTGTGTGTGTGTGTGTGTGTGTGTGTGTGTGTGTGTGTGTGTGTGTGTGTGTGTGTGTGTGTTAATAATTCAGACATTCAGGCATATTCAGACCTCATCACAATGGAAACCTGATCTGGAAACCTGATCTGATGGCTACAGATATAGTGGGACTGAACTTCAGTCAGGACAAAATTTAAAATAAATAAATAAATAAAAAACTATATATAAAAACTATATAGTAAAAATGGGAAGATGTGTCACATATTCATAATAAAACTTTTGACCAAAATTTTAACACTTTGAAAGATTGGTCCCCCGTTTGCTTATATGCTTTAGAGGCTTTGTGCAAAGGTAATAGAGATGCCAGCCATGCAATGTTGTTACTGACCAGCTGATGATAGTTGTGGTGTTGACTCCAAGCGGGAGATGTCTGGCTGAGAGAAACCCACAGTGAGGTTCTGGTTCTGGAAGATTCCCATCAGTCCGATCCGTCACAGCTCCAGCAGAGTTCCTGTACAGCGGACAGAAGCATTTGCATGTCTCGTCAAAAGGTTTAAGTTTTCTCAGGTATTCGTGTCGCTTTGAAAAGAGGTTAATGTGATATGCTGTGTGAACACAATGAAGACCTTTGGAAGAATAGTTGCTGATGTTGAATTTGTGAATGTAATACTGTCATATTAAAGCCAACATGTAGTGTAGAAAATGTTGTTCAGCACAGAGAAACGTTGAACAGGGCATTGAACTGTGGACATGTTTCAAAAGAAAACAAACTGCAGGAAATTCAACAAAATGACTTTAACCTGAAAAGAAATCAATAGAAAGAACCTTTTCATCCTCTCTGAACAGTGACCTGCTGGCTAACGTAGATGACAGAAATGACAAAGTAACAAAAAGTGATTCATTTAAGACCTCACACACACATATACACACACAGGAGTACTTTAAAATAATGCAGTTTACCACAGGAACGACATTACACGCAGAACACCAAAAAAAAAATCACACATCACTACAGCAGGACTGACCCTATTTCACATCAACTTCTTTGAGAAAACACCAAAAATGAAGGTGGTGGTATATTAGCTAAAGAATGATTTAATAAACAAGGCCATGTAGAAAGGGAGGAGAAACAGTCTTTTCATAGTGATGAAGAATTGAGAATATATACTGAGAATATAAAATCAACCCACCCTGGTAGATTTGATCATTTTTCTTTTATCTGCCTCTGCTGCTTTAATGGTTAATAGTAAAAAAAAAAAAAAAAAATCCCTTTCATGTATTTGTATAATCTATTATTTAAGACTTCTAGTCTTGATAGGGCTCTACTTAGGTTGTTTAAAACCAGTTGGCTTGGATGTGCGTAAAGGTTATTAATAGACTTCATTCAGAGTATCAAATATATTATGTGAACACAGGGCTGGGGAATACACTTAACTTTAAATAGAAGTGACAGAAATGATGCATTTGATGGATGTAACAGAAAATTAGAGGTTGCCACTTTCACAGGTTTTAGTTAGACATTGGCTTGAAGATGATTTCATCAGTCTGATATCCAATGTGTATTCTGATCTTCTATACAAACTAACTTTATTAATAACCAATTACACACCTTTAAATAAAGAGCATGTTGAACTTTAAATAGTGCAGTTCAACTTTTGCCTGAAGTCATGTAGTGTGTTTAAATGTATGTTTGACGTATCTATATTTGATTTAGCTTTGAATAGCAACATGACAGGAATACAATAGAAGATTGCATAAAACATCTGAGTGCAACAGTTGCATACACACTAATAATCTGACTTCAAAACATGCCAAGCTGATTTCTGTCACGCATGTTAAACTCCATGAAGAGCAGTGAGGAGGTCTGAAGCTGTTTGGACAGCTGCACAGACCTGCAGAGCCCAGTTTAATTCCAGTTTTTATTCAGTTTAAAGAAAATAAGAATAAGAATATTGCACTAATATACTGACCTTACCGTCACTGCTCCTTGGTGTTGCAAGGTCTGTTGCAGCTGCTGTCCAAATGAATATATTTTTGGGTTCAACTGCTGCAGAGAATCCACTCAAATTCCTTCATTAAGGTTCCTCAGAAGTGCGCTCCCCTGCTGCCTCCACATGAGAAGCTGTGCCCTTCTCAGACAGCTGGACAAGAAAGAGAAAAATAAACTTCAAGCATTGAAATAGTGAGGATACAAACTGGACTGAAGTACTGCTCCAGTTGTCAGTGGAGAGCAGGTTAGGAGAGGCAGGTTAACATGTCAATAAGTAAGCCATCTTAAGGACTTTGTTCAGATATATCTGCTCTCCATGCCACAGTGCTGTATCTGAATTGTAAACACCAGAACTTTAGTGTCACTTTGCCCCAGAGACAGTATCAACACAGTCTGTTATCTTAGCAAACCAGCTGGTGTTAGGAGTTATCTTATGCAATGAAAAAAGATCCTGAAGGATATGATTATGACTTCACCAATTAAGGTATAGTTGGTAGGCTTGTCACAATAATTTTGTAATCGACTTATCGTAAAATAGCATAATTATCAACATCATCATGTCTATATATGGACTTATCGTATGATACATGGACATGACCGTGATCATTTTTTTTAACCTCAGTATTTCCACACTTTACATCAGCATCTTAAGAGACTATTCATGTCAAATTGGCTTAAGTGAGTAGTGTCCTCCATTCCTCACTGTGTACATCCTGAGTGGAGACTGCATAAGCGAGCAGCGTCGTTTATATCGAATTGAAATTAAAGAATTGTCCCGGAACATAATGGCAGTCTGTGTGTTTTTACAGAAGTGTAGCACCCACTCTCAAATCCCACCCCCTTACATTATTATGCTATTATATTATCATTATATCAGTGGTATAAAATGATCTTCAAATGACAATAATATTGTTTATTGTTTATTTCTGGGACAATATAACGTCCAATAAAAGTAGTTATCATGACAGGCATAATAGTTGGCTATATTCTTTTTCCTTTTTCAGTTATATTCCTTAGCTGTAGTACAGCAAGTGAACACTCTGCAGACATCAGAATTGTGCATTAAAACAGTGGTCACCAACCCTGTTCCGAGAGAGCTACTGCCCTGCGTGTTTTAGGTATCTCCCCACTCTAACACACCTGATTCTAATTATTAGCTCGTTACCAAGCAGCCTAAGCTTGTCAAGGGCTTGATAACGAGCTCATTATTAGAATCAGGTGTGTTAGAGTGGGGAGATACCTAAAATATACAGGGCAGTAGCTCTCCAGGAGCAGGGTTGGGGACCACTGCATTAAAAGGACTATTTTTTGGAAGAAACCCATTTTATTTGTCTAACTCTGACCGCAGAAGTTAGAAGTTTCAACTTAAGATGTGTTTTTGCACAGAATGAGGACTGTGAATTTAAACCCCCATCACTTACATTAAAATTACAATAAGAAGGTACTTCTTTGTAGCAAGTATGAGCAGGAGAAACAATGACCAGTAACCCTTGCAGTGTATATACTGTATAGGCATGTCAGTGTTGTTTTACAGTAGACTTGAAACACCTATACTTTAAATGCTTATGTAGAAATAAGTGTGTAAAATGATAGATTACCTAGTTTTGCTTATAAGGATTTACATTATTTTTTTTTTTTACTAGTGTTGCAGTTTGATAGGAAGTTGTGTGCAAGTGCTGCCCAAGAAATATGACCCCAATAGTATTACAGCTCCAGATGGTGGCGCTACATGCAACTGAATCATTGAGCGTCAGAATCAAAGGTGAGCTCTGTGAACAAGTAACCGAGCTGAAGTATTTGGGGATAATTTTACATTCTCTGTTGAATTTTAAAAGTCAAAAACAATTAAGGCTAACCTCAGCTGCTTCAAGATGATAAGAAACTGTTTGACATTTGACTGTGCCTTAATGTTTCTAAATGCAATGATTCTCCCACATCTGTCCTATGGTTGAACCTCCTGGTCCCAGGCCAACCAGTCAGTAATTAAATCCATAGTTTCTTTACAGTTGGGCTCAGAAAATCTTAGCACGTGGCTATGATCGTACCTTATTTGCCTTTTGTCTAAGTAAATACAAAATTTGAAGCTTTATTGATCTTCATTATGTAAAACTCATTATGCAAAAACATTTTAATGGTGTCACTCCTCAGCCTTTTGTGCAAATACATACAGACAGTTGTTTTAGTCTATCTCTTTATATCAGAACAAGATATTGCTACCTTTCTGTGTTCCTCAATAAGCTACAGACCAACTGAGCAATGCAATTAAATTAAAATTAAACTAAATTTTGTCTGGGGTTCCACTATTGTGCTAAGTTCAAGCTGCACTAATCAATATTTTTTTAATCAACAATGGATGTACGTGTAAGCAGTCGCTTGTTGTAACGAACGCACAGAAAAGTGTCACTTGACTGTAGTTCCTCTCAGCTACGGAGCATTGTAATACAGTTCATGGTTTGTATATTTCAGCTTACAACTGTAATGTGTTGGTTCATTCTCACTGTGGAAAACAGCTGCAGGCCCAGCAGGCAGCAGGCAGAAAATGAAACATTTGGCATCCAAAGAGCTACATAATCCTCTCACAAGTGGGTGGAGACAGGACAAAAGCTATTAGAAGAGAGGACATTGGACTGAGACAACTACAAATGGATGTTAATTTTACTATGTGTCTGCAACTGATAACAATTGTAAAAGCTGATAACATGTAAATAAAATGTTAGAAATCAATTAATACAGCTTTAAAGAAAATGTCAGCACAGCATCAAATATGGACATTAAGAGATTTATGATACAGAAATATGGTATGCTGCTAACAATTTCAACATATTGAGTAGCTTGCATTGCATATAGAGGAATTCTATGATAAAACATCAGCACTCAAACATTAGCACATTAGTGAACCAACATCCACTAATAAATGTTTTTTTCTATGCTGTCTTGAAAGAAAAACTGTTTGTCCAGCATTTGAGGCCTTGTATTTATCCTCAAGTCATCATGACACAACCTGGACAGTGCTGCTTATTTCCCTACATTCAAAAATCTTTGAAAATAAACTTCTTCAAGGAAAAATAGAAAATGTAGCTCTCTTACTCAGGGTTTGTTTTTACCGTGAGAGACGATATCACCATTAATCCAGGTAAAGAGAAGCCGCAAATGGTCCCGTGCTCCTAACACTGTTTTTCTCATATTTCAGCAACAGTCTTCCTTGAGTTCTGGAAAAGGCGCAGAGCCGTCCTCGCGTATGATTGGGACCTCATTGACTGGGAGGAAGAAGAGGTGACATAGTTACTTCATTTGGAATTCATCTACATATGTAGATATAGTCTACTCACCTAGAAAATGTAATGAATGTAATGACAAGATCGTGTGTTTTTAAGTGAAAAGTCCACTTGGTTTGTGAGCAGCTGTAAAGAGATACTGCAGTGTCAGGTTTGCATGTGGAGTCTGCACCAAGAAAGTCTCTCTCAGATCAACTGTCGTATGAGAATATAATGATTGGTTGTGTCAGAAATTTTGGTGGGTTTATAATGCTCTTGCTGTTATTATGTATCAACCTCCAACCCTCGTCTGTCAATCATTTTGATTCTGACTGATAAGTGTGTTGTTTGAAAGGCTGCTGTTTGTGGGTGGGAGAATGACTCAGAGCCTCAGTCTGCTGTGAGACAAGAACTGAGATAATAAACTGCATTAGTGACTGTATGCCTGGTTGGTACCTGCAGCAAGTATGGCTGATTCACAATCAAGAGCTAAAACCTTTTTACATTAAACATTTTGGGTCATGATATTATACTGTATCGCTCATTGGCACTGCAGTAATATCCTTTTTATTTGTGCTTTTCTATAGACTTTACATATTACTTTACATCCTCAAATAGTGGGTGTACAATTTTAAGGTGATCAACAACCAACAGTTTTAGACTAATTAAAGGTGCAGTGTGCAGACTTTAGTGGCATCTAGCAGAACATCATTGGTAGAAATGGAATATAATATTCCTAAATTTGTTTTAATTAGTGTATAATCACCTGAAAATAAAAAATCATTGTGTTTTCATTACTTTAGAATGAGCCCTTTATATCTACATAGGGAGCGGGTCCTCTTCCATGGAGCCCACCATGTTGCACTGCCATGTTTCTACAGTAGCCCAGAATGGACAAACCAAACACTGGCTGTAGAATGGGGCTTTCGCGTTTTCTCTGAGTCTTGCAGCCGCTGTAGGTCCTCCTCCATTTTTCGAAGGGACGCTTGTTGAAATCTGCAACCTCACCACTAGATGCCATGAAATCCTACATACTGGACTTTTTAAGTCATAAATGGATAAGTGTAGAATGGGTTTGAATTTACGGGTCTGTGTCTTTTATCTAAATTTCTGCTAGAGTTTGCTCATGTGTGTCATGTTTGCAGGATGAAATACGCCCCCAGTTTGAGGCCAAATACTCAAAGAAAGAGAGGACGAACCCCATATCTGGAAAGCCTGAGCCTTACCAAGACTTCACAGACAAATACAGTCGTCTTATCGTCTCAGCATCTGGGATATTCTTCATGGTGAGTTACTGGAGTGAATAAACAGGTGTGCCACTCTCACCTTTTTATTCACTCTTTGAACTGTATTATTTTTAAGGGAAAGCCACTTTTCCATATACTATTATTTATAAACTATTATGTAGCTTAATTTTATGCCAACATCCATTTTGTTTGTGTTCATTTCTAAGTATGTTAACAGTTTTTATGTATTTGTTGACCACCTATTGTACTCGATGTACAGACTCCTATGTTATGCATTTTGTAAATCACTTGATCAATACATTTTTACAGCATAAGGCCAATGTAAAGTTGACATTTGTTGTTGTTTGTAGTAGTGGTATTTTTGTCACATGTCACAGATATTGGTGGTGATCGCCGCGGTTTTTGGCATCGTCATTTATCGCGTGATCACCGTCAGCACCTTTGCCGCCTTTGGCTGGGCTCTCATCAGGAACAACTCTCAGGTGGCGACTACGGGCACGGCGGTCTGCATCAACTTCTGCGTGATCATGCTCCTCAATGTGGTGAGTTTCTGCTATCCATCAACAGCGGTGGTGCAGAGATGCAGTGGTACATACAATGGTTGGTCAACTTATAAAAAAAGGTTGATAATCGTAATATAATACAACCAAGATACAGGATGGTTTTATATGGCCGATTGCCAAATAAACACATTTTATTTAACTTGTTTCCTCAGCAATGACTTCCAATCTTGTTTTTTTTCCCTAGCTCTATGAAAAAGTTGCTCTCTTGCTCACCAATCTAGGTAAGTTGGCGTTACCAGCATATCTACTATTATTGAGGGAGAAGAACTTTTTTAATGCAGGTTTAACTACAACTGTACATTGACGTTGGCCATGGATGTATTAATAGAGCTGGATACAGTGACTCTGCTCAGCCTTGCTGCCATTGCCCATTGCCCCCCTCGCATTATTATGCTATTATATCATCATTATATCAGTGGTATAAAATTTATCTTCAAAAGACAATAAAATAGTTGATCGCGATTATTTCTGAGACAATATATCGTCCAACCCAGAAGCTATAAATGTTTTTTTGGCTTATACATATAATATATACTTATATGCAGTTCGTATAGTAAATCCATAATGTTGGCTCAGTACCAATTCTTCCCTGAAGCTCCCACCCCTCCCCTTAGTAACTGTTGCTAAGTCTGTCAGGCTCTCTGTTCATACAGTGCTAATGGATGCAGAGTGATTTTTTGAAATATGAGTCTTCGATTTCAGAGAGATGTAGACATATGCAGACTTCTAATTTTTAACCAGAGATGGTCAATTTATGTCAACTGAAATGACAAGAGTACCCTGCAGATTTTCACAGTTCTATTAACTAGCTAACAGGTTGGCTAAAATTACTGTCTGGCTGACTTTTGAGAATCTTGTAAAAGCATCTTAATAAGGCTTTTCAGGGCTACATATACTAAAAGGCCGAGTCTATACACCGTATGTACCAGGCAAAAAATCATGGATATAAAGACGCTGCATTATTATAATGTAGCGCTAGTTAGTCTGATAAGGGAAATGTGAGATTGCTTAAATATAACCCTGTTTGGCTGCTTAGCTTTGATAAACTTTTTACAAGAGTAAATGCTTTTACGATTAGGGACTACTGATTGGTAAATGTTTCACTTGTTACTTTTGTTACATTGGCTTTTCTTTTTTTAATTTGGTTTTAATTTTTTAGATATGGAGTGTTAACTTCCTCAAATCTAATAAAGAGCAGACTGGGGTTCCTAACATAACACAAAATTCTGATAGGATCTAGGACTGGCACATACTGGACACTCACAAATACATTTATAAATAGAGCAGGCCAATCTCTCTTATAACAGCCCGTGCACACCACTCAGCCATGTATCAATCAATCAATTTTTATTTTTATGGCGCCAAATCACAACAAAAGTCATCTCAAGGCACTTTTCGCTAGAGCAGGTCTTGACTGTATTCTGTAATTTAATTTAAAGCCACCCAGTGTTCCCTCATGAGCAAACATTTGGCGACAACAACAAGGTAAAACTCCCCTTTAATGGGAAGAAACCTCAAGCAGAACCAGGCTCTAGGTGGGCGGCCATCTGCCTTGACTGGTTTGGGTTGAGAAGAGAGAGAGAGAGAGAGGAGAGAGAAATCCAAAGCGTGACAGGTCAGCCATGCCTAGTTCCTGTCGCTAAGCTATGACAATCACTGTTCAGGGTAGGGGTTTAGTGAGCGGTCAAATTCAGAGCCATTAAGAGAATTAATATTTACTTTGGTCTAGGTCACTGACTGTGTGATTGCCCTACAAATTAATCTCATTTGTCCCATTGGTCAGCTTACTAAAATTCCCAGTCTGCTTGCTCAGTTTATCTCACTACTCCTGGCTTCTCCCCCCCCCCCCCCCCTCGCCACAGAGCAACCAAGGACAGAGTCGGAGTGGGAGAACAGCTTCACCCTCAAGATGTTCCTTTTTCAGTTCGTCAACCTCAACAGTTCAACTTTCTACATCGCCTTCTTTTTGGGAAGGTGAGAACGTACAAAAATGTTGTAAATTTCGGATTTCTAACAGCCACAATCAATGCATGATAACAATAAAACCTATTTTATACAAATGTAATAAAATATGCTCCACAAAAAATGAAGGCAGAAACAATAAAAGCAAAAACAAAGAAAAGACAATTGAAACAGCAGGCTACCTTAGGTGAAAAGATCGTAAAATATTGCCTTTCATATCAACTGATAATAAAGTTGCCACAATGCATTACTTAAAAAAAAAAAATCCTTTGGTTGACAGATTTACAGGCCGGCCTGGTGCATACCTACGCCTCATCAATCGCTGGAAACTGGAAGAAGTGAGTAATTACTTTGCTTTTCCACGGGGGAAAAACAGCAAAGCCTTATGGATCCAGTTATTTCTAAATTGGACATTAAGCAATTACTGTATGCCTAACCACCAGGCATTTAACCCCCATCAGCAGTAAGTGTAGCCAGCAGTACTTATGGGAACATGCAGGGAAAAAACACACTGAAGTGGTCTAAGGGGACAAAAGGCCTGAGATGGCGCTTTTAGATGCTGCGCTAATGCGGTCCCACTTGTTCCCCTCGGCTACAGAAATTGAAATGACAAATTCTATGTGACTTGACATGTAACAAAGTACAACCTCAGTCAGCCTTTTTTTGGCCATGCGGAATCATCATTGTGCAAATACAAGTTTATTGGCCTTTTAATGAACATGTGCAAAAGCTGCTACAAGCTGAATAGGAACATCTGAAAGGTTTCTTACTTACAACAAAACACTTGTGTTGGTGTTACAGGCCTATGCTGTGACTTTCATGTAAATTTTAAGTCCTGATTATATTTAAGATACTACCAATCTACCGATATAATATGAATAGACGGAATTTACAACCAACAGATTACCAGCACATTAAAACCCCTTTCATACATCCCTGAAATGTTCTGGAAATTACCACCAGGTGCTGTATGTGAGAACACAAATGTCCAAGTAAGATAGACCAGACATTAAATGGACTTCACCCTGCCAGCTCCCTACTACAAAGTCCATGTAATGTCCGATGTGTGATTTCTCACCTACTGGAAATACTCCATTTGGTTTAGGCGAAACGGACAATCTCCTGCTGTGTGCTACATGTGTGAAAGGGCAACCCTGGAAAATGTCCGGACCTGATTCTATGGACTTTGTCCAAAATGAAAATAGGTTAAGTTCTGAGTGCTACAGATACAGAGAATGTTTACCAATTAGGTAGTAAATACTAACAATAAGCAGCCTTTTGAGTTACATATACTCCAAAGAAGTCACATTGCATACTATTGATGCACACTATACTCCCACAGTGCAATGCAATATTGACCATCATCGTGTGCTGTTTGTGCAGTCAGTATTAGGGCCGACCGATACTGTATTTTTGGGGCCGATGCCAATACTGATATTAGGGAATAAAAAAATTCCAATATCAATATATTGACCTATAATATTATATATACACAGAATAAAACACACATACAATTTACAGTGTAGTTATCAAACACAACATTAGTGCACTGAAAAAGTAAACTTATAATTATAAATTCCTACAAATACTGCTAAATACTACTAAATTCCTATAAACACAACAAAAAACATATCTACATATATATTAAACTTGAATTAAGAAAAATAATTAAATATAAATATAATGCTGCCTATATAACTTCTTTTTTTTTTTTTAAATCAGTGCATATTGGACAAAATATATGCCGATACCGATATATTTGCTGATAATATCGGCTAACCAATACATCGGTCCGGCTCTAGTCAGTATACATGAAATCAACATAGCTTACTGTATTATACAAAGAGGAATGATACACTAAGTATGCTGCTGAATGTTGGTGTGCAACTTTGAAAAGATGGTGACATTGTTCAAGAAAAATAACAACAGTACAGTTTCACACCAGCTCTAAGATTATCTTAGAAAACAAATAGTAGTTTATTAAAATTTTGGATCAACACTTTGTTTTTTTGTGTAGTTTATTTGGTAGTGGCTTTCTGAAGTTGTACTGTGAGGTCTATAAATATATTACATCCTGCACATATATATATATACACACGTATAGAATTGGGACACATATTGCCCTGAAAAGCAGAAGCTTAGCATAAAAAGTATACTGCGTAGGCCAGCCTATAACAGTTCTGTCAAAGCCCCTACACACCTATAGTCCACCCACACAGGTGTTCTCACTTATGTTGCCTTATTAGACCTCTTTACAGGACTGTGTGGGCGTGTGCAAATTAAGCTTGACTGGTGAGCAGAAAAGGTAACTGAAATGTGAGTATATATATACATATGTACGTAAGTAATAACAGTAGGGACTTTGAAACTTTAAATCATGTCAAGGCTCTCCTTTGCATTGGGTTTGCTTGAATTTTGAACAGAGATTGATAGATTGGTTGTTTTTCTCGAGTACCTGACTGAAGTGAAGAATGATTGATGAGTCTTGAGAATGATGAGGCAATGCAGAGAACCTCCAGTTTTTTGCTTACATTTTAGAGTTTGATCCTCTCCCTCTCTCTGTCTCTATCTTTCTATCATTGCTGCAGTGCCACCCTAGTGGTTGTCTCATTGACCTCTGCATGCAGATGGGGATCATCATGGTGCTAAAACAGACCTGGAACAACTTCATGGAGCTTGGCTACCCGTGAGTTCCAGACGCATTTATATAACCTTTAAAATGAAGTTAGTGTGTTTTTCAGTGGTGCTTGGCACATGTCAGACATAATGATTCAAATAAATCAGTGACAACATACATACTCCTTTATAACTGTACTGATTGCAGATGAATAACAGATCAAATACAGTAATATCCTTATGTTTCTCTACTGAATGGGTTTTTACTGCTATCTATTGTTGTTTTTGTTATGGTTGTTAGGCTCATTCAGAACTGGTGGACGCGGCGGCGGCTGAGGAGAGAGCACGGAAAGAAGGCTAAGGCCAGCTTCCCACAGTGGGAGAGGGATTACAACCTACAGCCAATGAATGCCTACGGACTCTTTGATGAATACTTGGAGATGAGTAAGCATTTTATTTACATATTTAGGCTATAGAGATGATAAACCACTACCTATGTGAATGCTACAACTTTTAATATCAGATTTGTAGTTTTAAGGTTATCCCAAATGCACTCCAGTTTAATCTTCTGCAGTACAATTTTTTTTTAACAGTAATACATTTTTTCATTTTGTGACCTAGCAGCTGACACGCATGTTATGCAACTGCGACACTGATTTGCCTTGGATTGAATTTGGGCCAGGAGCTTTTCCACATGCTCATGTTTGTCTCTGCTGTCTATCATCAAATAGATTTTAAAAAATTGAAATATGAAAAGGACAAATAGAAAATTGTAAAAGTAGTCATTCATTTATATGTGTGGGTTAGGGTTAGGGTACTTCTGCTAATCCTAACCCTAACCCTAATAAATGTGTAATGTTAAAAGGGTCTGTTATAGTAATGAACCTACAGAAAAGTATCACCCCACTCCCTCCCTTTCCTAACCTGACGCACTAGATGGTTTGTTACACACGCCTGTAGCTCCCAGTGTTCCTAGGATGGTGAGGGATGGGATGTTAGCAGCTAGCTGATGATGTCGTTGTGTTGTGTTTCAGTTCTACAGTTCGGCTTCACCACCATCTTCGTGGCAGCCTTCCCTCTGGCGCCTCTCTTAGCGCTGCTGAACAACATCATCGAGATCCGTTTAGATGCCTACAAGTTTGTCACACAGTGGCGGCGACCTCTGCCATCACAAGCCAAAGACATAGGTACATAAGACATGGCACATTTATGTTTTTGTTTCTTTTTCCCCCAATCTAAAGATAACCTTTTTTCTTTTTTTGGCAGGGATCTGGTATGGCATTCTAGAGGGGATCGGCATATTGTCCGTCATCACCAATGCCTTTGTCATCGCTGTTACCTCAGACTTCATCCCTCGCCTTGTTTATGCCTACAAGTATGGGCCTTGTGCTGGTCAGGGCCGAGCAGGGGAAGGGTGAGTGACGGTGGCTTTTGGATCTTTCGGTTTCTTTGTTACTTTTCACGTTTAACAACTTACTTTAGTTATGATAATGTTTTTAGATGCAGTATTAAGTATTCAATGATTTGTTGTGTGTTCCTCAGGTGTATGATGGGTTACGTCAACGCCAGTCTCTCAGTTTTCCTCGTGTCTGACTTTGAGAAGAGATCACAGCCGAGGACGAATGGCTCGGAACTGATAAGAGAAGCTGTGAAGTATTGCAGGTAGTGTGTTTGTATGTGCGTCCCTGCACCCAAAGTTTCCAGTGCTCATCAAGTATAATATCAAGCATGTTAAAACTATACTTCTGCACCTGAGCCATGATTAAGGTTTCCCCCCTTGTATCTGTTACATTTTTTTAAAAGAAATGCTTGATGCAAATAAACCTTTTTTTTTTTAACAAGCATTTGCTGCAAACATTTGTGCAACCCCAGGATGGATTGCATAACCCGTTTTGCGTGTTCATCCATCACTTTATCCCCATAAACCAAAATGCAGGCTCTGTGCTTTTTGTACAATCTTACTATGCTGCACATACAGTAGTGAAAGTGTGTCCAAACTTTTGACTGGTAATGTATATAAAATCATAAAATACAGAGAACAAACAGGAGTATAAAAGAAAATACGAAGACAAAATAACCACATAAATAAGTAGACATACAGTGAAAATATGTTTTTAAAATCAAAGGTTTTTTCAGACAACCTAAAGTTGAGCTGAAGTGAAATAAAAGAACATAATAACAAGCTTGCACACAAATTATTTAGATGTTTTGCTTGAATTTGCACAGATGCTGTCAGCATGCTGAGTTTGACTGCAGTGAATTTCACAATGGTTTTTCACTCAGTGACATCGCTTAGATATCATCACTTTGTGACAACCTTTGACTTCCACTGTTTGACACACCAGATATCGTGACTACAGGGAGCCTCCAGACTCTGCTGAGCCCTACTCGTACACTCTGCAGTTCTGGCACGTCCTGGCAGCCCGGCTGGCATTCATCATTGTTTTTGAGGTCAGTTGACAGTTCACAGAGTTTTTGACAAATGATGCCAGACAGCAGGAAGGAATTGGAATTAGATTCCTTTATATTGTTTTGTCAATGCAGTTTTATGTCTTTATTCATGAGTACCTATCTAAGTCTTCTTCGGCATTTTGATGTAATTTGCTCACAGCGTATAAAGATTTGCACCACTAACCAGAAAAAATTCTTGATACACGCAAACCAGTTTTAGATTGTACTATAAAATAAAAGGCAGTGTCACAAAAAGGAAAGCCTGTATAACCTTCTTTCGAATCACTTGAAGGTTTTGAACATCGTGTTTGTGAACGTTTTTCAATTCCTGTGTTTTGTCTGTTTTTACTGCTCTTTTAATCAGCGGCTTCAAATCAATTACCATGTGCACTGTGCACACATTGTCACTAATTAGGACGTTTACAGGTGCTCCAAATGAACCTTGCTTAACTTAGTCCACAAGTCCATTGTCAAGGACTGTGTCTGAAATCACTCAATTATTCACTCATTCACTACTCACTATTGAATGAACACTAAATAGTTCACTCAATAGTGAGCAGCAATTGAAGATTTCAGACACTAACTAATCGTCATCATTTTGTGTCATCACCATCAGCTGTAGAGCCATGTGACAATAGTTTTCATGTCTTTAAAATGTGGAGCATTTTATTGTGGGATTGTTAGCATACCATGGACACTACTTTTTTCGTTTCATGGTGGAATATTTGAGAGCAAAGTATAGTGTAGATATTTACACACTCAGCATTCAGATGCTCAAATAAAATGGCAGAGGGTAAATGTAGTGCATTATATAGTATATAGGGAGTGATGTCGGACACAGTCAAGGAGTAACTACACAAATCAATGTGTTTCAAAAAGGCACTTTTTAAAAGAAGATTAAAAGCAACAAAGTGATAATGCTCACCCATGCAGAACAGGGGAGGCCAAACACCTTGTGACACATTGACTAATCCCAAAGCTAACTGCTGTAGCTGGTGAGTTAACCTCTAACATGCTAGCCTGCTATTGAAAGTCATTCACAATTTTACAGCTTCTCTATATTTTCTCCCTAATGCGCTGTTTACTTCCCCCTGAGCTTTTGTTTACCATTACACAACATTTCGTTCAATAAAAAGTTATTGAAGAAGGACAATAAAGTTCACCAAGCACTCATTAGCTTAGCTTGATTGCTGACAGAACAATAAGTTAATACCATTTTTTTTAAAGACATACCTATACCACTGCCATTACTGTCAAATAACTGTCTGAGTATTGCTCCTTTGTGAGCAGTTTTTCCAATAGAGGAGATTAAGTAAAAGTAAATTGTGAAACCTAGTGAAGCATTTAGCAGCTAATGAGATATTTACTCAGGAGTTGATAGACAAAACAAAGCTAAAAGGAGTGATGCTCCATTTTTTGTTTGTTTTACTATGGACATATGACTCTGGCATTTGTGATATCGTGCTCTTTTTTTTGCAGCACATGGTCTTTGCCATCAAGACTCTGATTGCATACCTGATCCCCGACCTTCCAAAGGACCTTCGGGATCGAATGCGCAGGGAGAAGTACCTGATCCAGGAGATGATGTATGAGGCCGAACTGGAGAGACTGCAGAAGGAGAAAAATGAGAAAAAGAAGAAAGATGTGGCCCACCACAAGGAATGGCCCTGAACTGGTACAGTTAGAGATTCAGAAACTGTATGTCGAAGTTCTTCAGCTCTTCATGATTTGTATGGGGTTCTACATGAACTAACCCAGGTTTTAGTGGGTGGGGTTACAGTTATTGTTTAAAAAGCACGCCCTGTTCACAATGGTGCAATGCCATTAGTCCGACAGCCCATTCTTCTGAAACCCAATTAGTCTCCAAAAACTTCCCATTGGGCTGAAAGCCCAACTCATCATCCCAAAAAACAAAAGCCCACTGTTCCAAAGGCCTTTTGCTCTGAACATTGAAGTGTAGCTTGATGTGCATTTTAACCCAAACCATGATCTTCCTTAACCCTGTGGTTTTTGTGCCTTCACCTAACCAAACCTTAACCACAGCAGTCACACCATAAAACAGCTTCTTTCTTCTTTTTAACAAGCACATCAAAATTCACCAATACATTAAGGGCAAAAAACAACAGAGATAGCTTAGTTGGAACTCCTAGTCATAAATAATGGCAGTACTTCATTATTATCAGACACTGTTAATGTTTATTACCTGACAAAACAGAGTGAGATCTTATGCTGTTTAATTCAGTGGAACTACAATTTAACAAATGAGCAGTTATTGTGGAAACAAATGGGGAAACATTACATTAATTCACTTTACATAGAGTTCAAATTAAAACTACAATATGTTAAATGTTTGCTTCAATGGTTTCTGACAGTAAGAAACTATTTTAGACTTAATTTGCCTTTTCTTCAGTCATTTAAAATGTAAATTAACTTATTAAACATACTTTTCACAATCTACTCAATTCTTCTGTTAAATTCGATGTCATATTTCACACAGCAGAACTCTGATTCACTGAAATTACATGTTATAAAAATGATTTAGCTTAGTTCACAAAGGAGCTGTTAAAATTAAATATCTGGAAATTAAAAGTTTTTCTTTAGGAGTCAGACAAAGTCATGCGTTATGATTTCCGTTATGATTTCAATATTATCTCTTAAATTGAGCAGTATCTTAAAGGTGTCTGGAAAGTACTACGTAATACTAAGAGAGATTTAAAAAAAATCATGTTGCATCAAAAAGGGGTTTCTTTAAAGGAAAATTTACATTAATTTGTGTCTGTAAGAATTAAATAAAATATGATTATAAAAGAGAGGAATGAAAGCCAAAACTATTGAAAATAAGTACAACAACACAAACATTAATGGAATAAAACATTTAACATATGAAGCTGTATTTTTTCAGTGTGTACAGGCCTTTCCACATTATAATGTTTTTCTGATTTCCAGGTTGTCAGCTGGTGATTGGTTTTCAGTGCACAGTAGAAGGGTAGAGGACTGCTGGGTTTCCCGCATGATACTGGAACCCCCATACCTTCCGCCTGCCATGCCAGACCAGCACCTCCTAGTGGACAGTTGACGAACTGCATCCAGCAGGGTCTCCCAGTGACCATGGAGCCCTCGTGGCTGCATACATGGCAGATGTCCTCTTGAAGATTTGGCAGCAAGATTTGCTACCTTTTTTTTCTCCGGATAGTTCCTACCATGGACTCTCAGCAGTGTATGTCTTCAGATCCTGAATGTAGACCTCAAGCAAGACTAAACTTTTACAGATTTTAGACAAGAGAAATTCACTCCAGAGCTTACTGAATGACACACCCTGTTTACATTTCTCCTTATTTTAGGAGTTCACATTTTGCTTTATTGTAAATAAAGATATTTAAATGAATGTCAGGTCATCTGCTCTGCTATAGTGTAGTGCAATAAAATAGGTACACTGTGGTTGTGTCCACAGTTTGCTAAAATTGGAAATGCTTTCCATTTGAATTTAGATTGATAACTGCAGTAATAAACAATATTTATTGTTAAGCGATTTGACTTTGTCTTTCTTGAACATTGTCAAAGTTTATGGATTCAAGTGGGGTTGGTATTTAGGATTCAGCAACTCTACCGATATCATCAACCTCCCTACAGATTGAGATGTCCATCCTTCTCATTATGGTCAGTCTTGACAATCTAGTCAGAAAAAAAAATGAAGGCAAAGAAATCTTAAACAAATTTAATGGTCACTCTTGATGTTACGGGTCTGTAATTTCTGAATAATTTCCAAGTTCCCTGGAAAGAATTCAATAATTTGGGAGGAATCAGCAGGAAAATAGACATTGTTCAATTAGTTCATTCTGTTGTATTAAAGTTTTAATGAACAGTATAAGTCAGCTGAACAGTCAAGAAGTTTAAATTTATTGACAGGCAAGCATACAACTAATACAGCATGTTCTCCACGTGCCTGTGTGGTGTGGGTTCTCTTCAGGTTCTCCGGCTTCTCCCAACAGACCAAAAACACGCAGGTGAGGTTAATTGGTGGCTCTAAATGCCCTTAAGTGTGAATATGAGTGTGAATGGTTGTCTCTCTATACCAGTGGTCTCCAACCCTGCTCCTGGAGAGCTACTGCCCTGCATGTTTTAGGTATCTCCTCACTCTAACACACCTGATTCTAATAATCAACTCGTTATCAAGCCCTTTGACGAGCCTCAGCTGCTTGATAACGAGTTAGAGTGAGGAGATACCTAAAACATGCAGGGCAGTAGCTCTCCAGGAGCAGGGTTGGAGACCACTGCTCTATACAGTGCTGTGAAAAAGTATTTGCCCCCTTACGGATAACCTATTTTTTTGCACATTTGGCACACTTAAATATTCCAGATCATCAAACAAATTCTAATATCAGACAAAGACAACCCAAGTAAATACAAAATGCAGTTTTTAAATGATGATTTCATTTATTAAGGGAAAAAAACTATCCAAATCAACCTGGCCCTATGTGAAAAAAGTAATTGCCCCACCTTGTCAAATCATGAATTAACTGTGATTAACCAATTTTTTTGGAAAGCTGAGTTCAATTTCACCAGCCACACCCAGGCCTGATTACTGCCAGACCTGTACAATCAAGAAATCACTTAAATAGAACCTGTCTGACAACATGAAGTAGGCCAAAAGATCTCAAAAAGCCACACATCATGCCGCGATCTAAAGAAATCCAAGAACAGATGAGAAACAAAGTAATTGACATTTATCAGTCTGGAAAGGGTTACAAAGCCATTTCTAAGGCTTTGGGACTCCAGCTAACCACTGTGAGAGCCATTATACACAAATGGAGAGTGGCCTTCCCAGGAGTGGCCGGCCTACCAAATTTACTTCAAGAGCGCATCGACGACTCATCCAGGATTCTCAAAAGAACCCAGAACAACATCTAAAGAACTGCAGGCCTCACTTGCCTCAGTTAAGGTCAGTTTTCATGATTCTACCATAAGAAAGAGACTGGGCAAAAATGGCATCCATGGTAGAGTTCCAAGGCGAAAACCACTGCTGACCAAAAAGAACACAAAGGCTCGTCTCACATTTTCCAAAAAACACCTGGATGATCCCCAAGACTTCTGGGAAAATATTCTGTGGACTGATGAGACAAAAGTGGAACCTTTTGGAAGGTGTGTGTCCCGTTACTTCTGGCGCAAAACTAACACAGCATTTGTTAAAAAGAACATAATGCCACAGTCAAACATGGTGGTGGTAGTGTGATGGTCTGGGGCTGCTTTACTGCTTCAGGGCCTGTACGACTTGCTGTGATTGACGGAACCATGAATTCTATCAAATCTTGAAGGAGAATGTCCGGCCATCAGTTCGTGACTTGAAGCTCAAGCTCACTTGGGTTATGCAACAGGACAATGATCCGAAACACACCAGCAAGTCCACCTCTGATTGGCTCAAAAAAACCAAAATTAAGGTTTTGGAGTGGCCTAGTCAAAGTCCGGACCTGAATCCAATGGAGATGCTGTGGCATGACCTTAAACGGGCCGTTCATGCTCAAACCCTCCAATGTGGCTGAATTAAAGCAGTTCTGCAAAGAAGAATGGGCCAAAATTCCTCCACAGCGATGTGAAAGACTCATTGCTAGTTATCGCAAACGCTTGATTGCAGTTGTTGCAGCAAAAGGTGGCACAACCAGTTATTAAGTTAAGGGGGCAATTACTTTTTCACATTGGTGATATAGGTTTTGAATAATTCTTTACTTTCAATAAATGGAATGATCATTTAAAAGCTGGATTTTATGTTCACTCTCATTGTCTTTTTCTTAAATTAAAGTATCTTTGATCTTAAAAACATGTAAGTGTGACAAAAAAGCAAAAACAGAAGAAATTCGGTAGGGGGCAAATACTTTTTCACAGCACTGTATATATGTAAGCCCTTTGATTGATTGGTGACCTGTCCATGGTGTACTGTGCCTCTTGCCCAATGTCAGCTCATATTGACTCCAGTGACCATCGAGCTCCCTGAGATTTTACAGTCAGCCATGTAACACAGTGATGAAATGACAGTTATGACTATATCATCCACTAAAATCCAATGAAGACCACTCCAGTATACTATATGTGTAAAAGTACATGACAATTATATTTTACTCTAGGAAAAACTATATTACAGCTGTTCATAATACTGTGCATAAGCTACACACACTAAAAGTAAAGTGAGGATGTTTTATAAAATAATTCCATAAGCAGTTTTTATTTATCAATTAACTTCATGCAAAGTTCAGTAAAGAGAAGAAACCTAAATGAAATCTATTGTGAGCAGCTTTCCCTTTAAAATAGAAGCAGTTCTCTTTGGTTCACCTGCACACAGTTTTTCAGGTACTTGTCAGGTCGGTTGTTCCTGCATCTTGGAGAAGTTGTCACAGTTTTTCGGTGGATTTCAGCATTTCAGCTGCCTCTGTCTCTTCATGTAATCCTAGGCTGGCTTCATGATGTTGAGATCAGGGCTCTGTGGAGGCCAAACCATCTGTTGCAAAATGGCTAAAACTTTTGCATAATACTGTATAATTTGGCTTTACACATTATCTATTTTTAATATATTTAAATAAAGAATGTTATATACAGTACATTTGTTTTTATTCTTATTCTTATTAACATTGGTAAAAGTAGGGCAAGAGTCCCCCTAATGCAACCCCCAGATCAGAAACCATTATTCTTTAATATTAGCATTTTTTCTTGTTTAATTTACTCTTACTTTTCATTTATACCTTAAAGTAAATGTTGTTTCCCAAGTGAATCCGTAAAGGCTGTTTCAAAGCCACACTGCTAGTTATAAAATAGGAAAATGCTGAGGTCTGTTTCATGTATAGTTGAGCTAAAATCAGTCAGATTTGAACATATGCAGTCTAAAAGCTGTAGTTGTAGAATGTTGACGTACCCCAGGTTACTAAACCCTTTAAATTTACAAAGAAGAAAAAAAAATCAGAGGGTGACCTCAATGGGCCGATGAGCCTAAATCAAACATGTTGTTCTCTTTCACACCACCAGAGGGAGCCAGAGAGCTTGGCTTCATATCAGCAGCAGCAGATTTTTACATAGTTATCATGTTTTACCATCTAACACCATTATTACTTTGGCCAAATCTTATCAAGAATGATACAAATATGGTTTTAAAGATTTTTGAGTGGATTGACATAATAATGTCTTGTTTCCTTTAGCAGCCTACACCACTGAGTAGATGATTTGCTCATTACGTTGCCCATCTTTCAACCTTTTGTTTGTGTACACTGAGACTTTGTGCATCGTGCAGCTGGCCTCAAGGCTCACCAGCTTGTTATCACTCTCAGTGCAGATAAGAAGACTTTTTTTTACAATCAGAACTCATCCTTATCGCTCTGTAATTTATGAGGCACAACACAGTCTTCAAGATCAAGACACTGGGTATTTATGAGTTTGTCTGCTGGAAAACAGAGATGATCGATGATGCTTTATTATTTTTTTTAAACCAGCATCCATTTTTATCTATTTTCAATTTAAAATGTTAATGTATGAAATTTGTATCACCTTCTCCAAGTCACACACCTTTTTATTTTTCCAACCAAACAATCCCACTGTGATTGACATTGTTTTGGGCGTCCCTGCACATGCATTTTAATACACAAACACATCTGTTCATCCAACGTTGATCACTATCTGGTCATTTTGATCATACAAATAATCATAGATTAGAGAGCAGAGGCTTGTCCTCCAGCATGGATTACGCTGGTGTGGTGGCGTTCGTACAAACTCCATTTTGATTATTAAAAGCAGGGTACAGGGGAGGCAAACTGTGTTTTGTTTCCTATTAAGGCGACTTTTCTCCCACTAAGAGGATTATCCCTGACACACGCTCAGGAGTTACGTAAGGCTGTCAGGAGGATAATATCTGACATTTCCTCATATCCCACATTTTGGCAGCTTGGCCCTCTGTGAAATTGGTGTAGTTGATCTGAGGTGTGGTAGAATGGTGAGTATGCAACATGAACGAAAGAGGGACCATTTTTTAAATAAAGAACTAAATTCTTTATTCTTGCTTTATTCAAACATACGAAACAGGGAACAGTAGCAAGAATAGGTAGGCAAGAACATTAAATTATACTTTGAGTATGAGATCATCAAATGTCATGGTCCTAAAAAAAGAAAAAAACATCCAAAAACACCCTAAAGCATGTTGTTTATATTCATCTTTTGTGCCAGTTTCCCACCAGTGGGCAAATAAATTTGGCAGACTGAAAATCTGCAGCATCTAAATGAGTGGGGATGGGACACAGATGTGTTCCTAAATACAAATCTTGGCAGGTTTGGCTTGTAGGACGTTTGTTTTTTGATAAACAAGGCAACAGTGAATGATCAAATTTCAACATGGAAGAGCATCTCATGACTGTCATGGATGCAGCTTGTGCGAACTGTTAAAGTCACTGACAGAAAATCTTCCAAAAAGTTCAAAATGTAAAGAAATAAAGCCAAGAAAAAGCTAGACTTGCTTCTTTTCTTATTTCTCTACCTTTATAAAGTATTAGACTGTCATGTCCAGTATGAGACCTGCATGTTGTGCCCAGATCTATACTTTAACGGAAGTAAAACATTTTCACTTACCTCTGTTTCCTACTTCAGCCTCTTCATTTAACTGCCACATTGCAGCAGACAAACACCAAGTGACGTACTATATGCTTTACATGCTGGTTGATCTGCTGATTCAATACATTTGACCCTTTTATGTCTCTTATTTTAAATTCTAATCTTTATGCGGAATTGACTTGTTTTAATCATATTTTAATATTAAAGCCGCACAAATCAATATTTTTTAAATTGCAAATGGGGAAAATTACACTGTGTAATGTCAAAGGTGTTGCTTAGAATAATGAACCTTAAGAGCATCATCACCAACTATGCATTTCCCCCCACGATCTGCAGGTGCATTTTAGCATTATTCAGCTCATTTTTTGAATACTTTTTTTTGGCCTGCAACTTAATTGTTTTGGTTAACTCTCGCCACTCTTATAGCCTTGTTTACAGCTGCAGTAAGTTAAAGGCTCTGATAACAACACTCTACCTGGCCAGCATCTAATGGCAGATAGAGTTAGCAACTAGCTGGTGAACTTAGCGTAGCATTTAACTGGAGAAAGAGACAGATATTTCACTCAGGAGTTTGTTAAACCACAAAAGAGCAAAAAAAGAGTGAACATTGGGCTTACATTCAGAAACATGACCCTAAATGAATGCTAATGTTGCTCCTTGTCTGCTGGGTGTCTTTATTTTGAACAATTGGATTTAACAGCTGTGTTAGCTTTTAGCTGTTCAGATTGGTGTTTTGACCTGATGAACGTCTAACCCTGCAACCCATTACAAACAGTTTGGTGTTACAATAAATGAGCAATTAGGGAAAAATATTATTTAATGTCTTCTGCATCATGCCCATCATTATACTACTTGAATCCCTTTTTTATAGGCAATTTTATTTGACTTTACATTTACTTATAATTGTTCACATTTAAACAGGCATTTTTAAGACATAAAATACTACAAAAAACCACCCAATGAACTACTTAGAAATTGTTCAAACGTGACATCTACTTCTTCTTCATCATTGAAAATTCCAGATTCTATGAATATTCAAATATTTTTCATTTTCAAAGTTTCTCTTTTGTACCAGGATGTCTCCTCCTTCACTGTAAAGTCCATTCTCAGTATTTGTGCACTGGAGGCTTCACGTTTCCACATCACACTATAATATAAGTTGAATATTGGAGGAGGATTGGCTCCAATCTAGTTGTGATGTCACAAATGATGCTCGTAGACCCGCCCCTCAAAATTGGATTTTCAATTAACTCAGGGAGAAGCAGGGAGCAGACTTCCCAGCAGATGTGAGATCTGCACATACATCAATCTGCACAGTGATGCTCAAACATCTAACTGAAGGAACAAGAAGAAACATGTATTTTTGAGTGGAAGGCAACTTTAAGAGTCAGTTGCTGGATGTTTCACATTAAAGGGTGTGGTATTGTGAGAAAAAAAAACACAACAACTAAAAAGTTGCATCTGGGATTGATCACAGTGACAGTCTGCCCTCCTTTGCTGTAAAACAAACTCAATTCTCTTTCCTTGGTCTTTTGATATTTGAATTTTTTGAAATTTGTGGCTCAAGAGCTGGTGGTGTTGAGATGGAACCCATTACTACGTCACACCAAAAAGTCACATCAAATACGCAAGGAAGCTTTAGCATGAGCCCACCGCTGCCCTGCCCTACATTGAGTGTGTATGTAAATAGCTTCTGAAACAGCCTGTTGGAGGACAGATGGCAATGTGTGCTGTAAGTAAAGATGGATTTTGAAAAGTCTAAGCAACGTTTGTTGAATAAAATATCACTTATACATTTAAAATAAAGTATTCATAGAAAATGAGTCAAAGAAGGTCATACCAGATCTTTAAAGGTTTATGAGGAAAGGCAGCCTTTGTGTCTATTGTAATTGCTCCTGCACTCTATTTTAAAAATATTATTACTTTAGAATGATTAGAATTACATTATGAATCTACTTAATTTGTTTATGTCTGGCTTTTCTTTTAAATGAGTTGAATATTCATTTTTACTTGTATTTTCTCTGCTACGTGTTGTTTGTTATATTTCCATACGCCAAATATTTGTCTTTCAGGTAGTTTCCTCCACAGATCCCTCCTCATATTGAATATCTGCATCAATCAGAGACTTAAAGAGAACAGACAGAGAGCCAGGCGTCCAGCACGTGTTTTCTCCCCCTCGTAACCTGCACGACGAGTAGATGAATTACTCTCGTGCCAGAATCCCGCCTCCTTTAAATGTCAAGGCTCCAGCTGCCAGGCTCTGTATTTCAGATAACGAGAGCTGCTTGTAAGCTGCCTGGCAGATTGTTTGCACACACAGACATTAGACAGCAAGGTCCTGATGTCACATCCTGGATCATCCCTGCAAATGCCAGGAAAAAAAGGGGGGGGAAAACAGAAAAATAAAACACTCCTGCTGTTTCCTGGCTGCGGTTGCCAGGGCGACACAGCTGAAACGTCCACCTCTATTTTCCTCCCTTTTCTTCTCTCTCTTTTTCACCCTTTTTCATTCTCTTTCTCAGTTTGTCTCACCTCTTTTTTCTTTTCTACTTCTCTGTTAGTCAGTCACATGCATACAAATTAGAATTGTAGTACAGTATGTACACGCACATTCAACACATACTGATCTACTATAGTTGCAGTTTGTGACTCGCAGCAGACATTCTGTGAATTCTGTTTTTGACTGAGAGAAATTACAGCATATTTCCTCAGTCAGTTTCATCAAAATGTATATAATCAAATACAAGAGTTGAAATTTTGCTTATTCTCTGCTATGACAGCACCCTCTACATCAGAGGACATGGATTTGTGTTAATGACTGATGATGTCAGAGCTGTAATTTGATTGGGCAGGCACTAAAAATAGCTTGTTATACGCTTTTTCAGAATAGCATTCATTCATATTAAGTATGACATCAAACTGAATATGTAGTGTGTTCCAGCTGCATAATATGTGGATTTTTTTGTGTGTGAGAAATGCCCGGATGTACACTAGATTAGTGAGTATGCAGTGTGAGCTAACTGCATTGCATCTCTTCAAATGGCCGTGGCACTAGCCATCAACATTAACTTGCTTAAAAATAATACTGGGAGCGATTTGGTAGCCGAGTGGTTATCACACATGCTGCATAATGGCAGCGTCGCTGGTTCCAATCTGGAAAGGGACCTTTTCTGCATGTCATTCCCCTAACCCTTTCCTGTCAGCGTCTGTGCCATGTACTGTGCCATGTACTGTGCCATGTAAAAAAAGGCAAAAATGCCCACAAACATAATATTAAAATAAATACTGGAAAATATTACGTTTAGTAGAAGAGGCAATGTTTTACCTAACCCTAACCATAGCCCTTATTTTTGAGTAAGTCCTGAACGTTTCAACTTTAAACAGCAAGTCCTGTCAGATAAAATGTAAATAAAAAATAGCATGTGAGACAGGTACTAGTTTAACAGAGGATAGCTTGCACATGAGGTCATGACTAACAATTTTAGCCATTGCTTAGTCCCATCTGTGATTTACTTGAGCACATTACCAGGATGATTCCTACATTACTCCATGTTGGACTGGACCCATAATAGAGTGACAGCTAACGCTAGACCCCCCTAGTTTGTACACCATGAGATAAACACAACACTGAGTGAGTGTGAGCTACCAATGACTCAACAGATGTTAAAATAACATGATAGAAAAAGTAACCTGTAGTGAGAATCAGTGCTAATAATGGATGTATCATAAGAGCTGGTTAGGGGGCCACTCAGCCATCAGCCAATTTTTACCCAGTGGCCACTTGCAGTATTGCAGCAAAAATTCCCCTGCAGCCCAAACAAGCATTTTCCCCATAGTCCATCATTGTAAAAGAGATGTCTGTAAAACTGTTTACAGGACACCTCGAACTGCAGACAAGGTCAATTATGACTCTTTCTATTTATATTTGTAAAAGCTTTCCTCAAGCTAGGAAAATTGATTTAAAAATCTGTGACATCATCACAATGAAAAGTCTGTGGGCCAACTGGAAACTCACGTTTGGGGCCGGCAGATGAACCATTGCACATATTCAATGAGCCGCATTAGAAGTAAACCCAGAAGCTAGAAACTTTTTTGGGAGTATGTGCCAGCTGAGCAATTCTCATAGGATTGAATGGGAGCCATTTTAGGTCTGCTTTCCAGCTCTTACAATAGGTACATCCATGGTGCTGTTGTTAGCCAGCTAAGCAAACTGGCTTCTACTTCCTGAGTGGTATACAACATAACAACATGATCATTGCTCCCAAGTGATGAATGTTTTAAGGGATATCTTAAACAGTATTCTGCTCTTTGCAGATGTATTGAAAGACAGCAACGAGAAACACCCACCCAGAGAGGCTGAGGAAATTCAACTAATCTCCAAAAGCAATATTTACACCTTCCTTATAGTTCACATTAACTTGAGATAATTAGAATTTTAGTTCAGCTTTAAACCAGCATAACAGATTTTTGGCAACTTGGAAACAAGCTGTGTAGACAACATTGACATATAATAACCTTTTTTTTCCACTATGATTGACCCCTTTTACATACAAGTAGTCATGTGATCCATTGCTAATATAAACACATTGATTATAGTTCCTTTAACATCCCTATGAGATGCCTAAACCCAAACTTAATCCTTAACCCAATTTAAGTCCTTCAAACTGATTAATTATCTCATTTACTGCACTCTTGTGGGAGCATTTGCCTGTCATCATTTTAGTAGTACAGAATACACACACACACAAACACACACACATACCCACACACACACACGCACACACATACCTAGTGTGCAACAGTGGACAGATAATAAGGCCTAATAACATGTTGAAGATACAGCTAGCAGCTCACATCCTGCCCAGACAGTGACCTTACATTCATACTGAAATATTTGATTAGACAATTTTAAGGGCAAAGCTGTCGTCGCCTGCCGCAGGAAAAGAGGAAATTACTTTGCAGGGAAGACACTTCTTTCCACCTTATTTCCTATGGAATCTAGGTCAGCTTCATCTGCTGCATCTGTGGCCGGCACATGTCCTCCATCTGTCTCCTCGGTATTAAGGCTTTACAGCTCTGTCTTGATGATGCACTTTGTACCTGGAGGAGCTGTAATTGCCTGTTGAAGGACAATATGTTAGCACCCCTGTGGCTGTCTAACATGATGCATAAAAATAACCAGTGTGAGAAGATACCATTATTTGACCAAAACTGTAATAATTTAGATTTGAATGTAAAAAAAAAAAAAAGTCAGAGCATAATTAAATTATTATAAAATATATATTGTCCTGTTTTGTCTTTATCTGTTGCTCACTAATTTAACACAGCAGTGATTCAATATTTAATTATTTAATTATTTTGGCCGTTCTTGCGCACAGTAAGAGATGCATTTAACATTTTTTAGAATACTTTTCAGGTTTGACTGAGCAAAGACTGCTACAGTGGCCATGCTGCTCGAATTACTTTAACAAAAAGTCCACAGTAGTTACCAGTAGTTACAAATTGTTTGACTGATGGGCACTTTGGGAAATTGACTGCTGTGAACACCACACTGCACATTTTTTGTAGTATGAAAGAAATAGATTTCCTTTCAAAAATCAAGGGGCACTGCTTTGTTCAACTGCAAAAAAAAAAACAACCTTTATTATTGTGTGATTGAATCCAAGACCATACAATACAACAATGATTTTAATGATACCACTGACACGGGCACTAAAATGTGGCTTCACCTTCTCAAAAAATCTCCCAGCATGCTCTGTACATTATATTCTGACAGGAAAAACCTCAGGAACACCTGGATGTGATTACCTGGCTGTTAGCATAAACTCATACCTTTATTTCAAAGCAAGTATCAATGATGAATGTGCAAACCAATTAGGCAGTACCTGTGCCATTAAGGCATAATGCTTGTCGGGTCATTGTATAGCACGTGAATTCAGTTCAATTCAAAGAATTTTATTCATCCCAAGTATAGAATGCCTATTAACAGAGTGTGCTGTAAAAATAAAAAGTGCAACATGGTGGGCACATCAGTCAGCAGTGAGGATGGGAAGATTCCCAGAGGAGAGGGGGCAGAGTTCAATAGACAAATAGCCTCAGGTACAGTAAGACAGTTGCTCTTCTCTTTTTTGTACTGAAACTGGGGCAGCACAGACTTCTTCTGAAGGAGAAGCTGCATCTGACACTTTCTGAAAGTTTTTGAAACAGGTCAAGCACAAGCACTCCTACTTCACGCAGCGACTGACCAGAAAAAGTGGGCATGCAACTACTTCAGTCACTTTCAGTGACTTTTAAGGAAGCTGTCGAGAAGTTTGCACCATTACCCCTACAATTCATTTTGACATGTTCATACACCACATTGTACGAGCTACTCTGTTTGACACATGCTGAACCATTTACAATACATACTTTCTGTGTGGTTGGAAAGAAAACATGGCACATAATGAACATCGCAGTACTAGTTCAACTAAGCAATTTGGGGTTAAGTATTTTGCACAAGAACACATCGACATGTGGACTGGAGGAGCCGGGAATCAAACCGCCAATCGTCCGATTAGTGGTCGGCCGCTCTACCTCCTGAGCCACAGCCAACCAAATAAGTGAGTACACAAGCAATAAAAAGACAATAGTAGTATTAAAAAAAAGTAACATTATGGACAAGAGTAGTATTGGTGTTGAATGGCAAGATACCTAAATTTGATCTTGTTATTACACAGGTTTTAAAGTAAAAAGATGAACATATACATATATATATATATATATATGTCCATGTCAGGGGTATGTGAGGTTTACTGAGAACAGTGCTGGTTATCTGAACACTGCAACAGGTGACTTAGATGATTAAAACTTTTACCCAATCATCCATGCTATCAGTGTAGATTCTGTAATGGGTATTATTTTATGTGTAACCCTGTAGAAGAACACTTACTTACAATGTGTCTGGTATGGCTTTAAAAAGTCAAATAACTGACTTCATCTTGAATTTTTGTGCTGTGAAGTTACAATCAAGCAGCTGTTCACACATTCAGCAGAAATATAGCAACATTATCATTCATTTTGAGCCGTGTTTTTGTCCACTTGGTGAATTTGAACCCAATATGAACCTTATACCACTAGTTTCTTTAGCTGCTAAATGCCTCTACATTCACCAGCTAATCACTAGCTTTGCCTGCCTTCTGTTCTGTGCTGGGTTTATCGCTTCTTGGTTGATCACAGCTTATCTGACATTGTCTGCTGCTGCTGCTGGACAGAATACAGATGAGCACTATCAGGCTGTTTTTGAGTTTGGGTGAATATATTTGAAGTTGACACCATCCGTCACTTGACGCACTCTGCACTGCAATCTATTGCAACAATCACATGCCTTCCTAGAAAGAGTAATGTGTAAGTACGTGGGTAAGAGAGATAAGTGAATGCCTGAGGTGAGGTGAAAATAAATTAATTGTAACCTTACAAGCTTCCTGTCTAAAAGTCTGTTGAGTTCCTTCATACTTCATTACACCACCATCATTAGCAGCTTATCTCTCCGTATTCATTGGAGTCACTATAGTACCTGACCTTGTCTTTTTCTCTCAGAGGAAACTTCTTGGCTGTGGGATGGTGCCTTGATTATTGGAAAAACACACATACCTCATAGGATGTGGCTTGGGAGAGCTTTGTGTGAGGACCACAAATCATCAATCAAATAAAGCTTTAAAGATCAATTTGTCTTTCTTTCTCAGTGGAAAGATATGATAGAATAAAACGACTACAGTGTCTTCATTTTTACCATCCAACCTTCTAAACATTGCAGTGTGTTGCCTGTCTCTGCCCACTTCAGCTGCTCATATATTTGCTCCTTCATGTCATTTTTAAGAGCAATTTCACTTGAATTTTCACAGGTGAATGTGCTGTGTTTATTCTGTACCTCCCACTGTATGATCTTGGCAGAATTAATAAAAAAAAAAAACTGCTCACAGTTCACAAAACCAAATGAGAATTGTATAATGTATTATTTGCTCTTGTACATTTTAATAAAATGCGATGTGAGCTTATAATCATACCACCTTGTACAAACTTCTCTTTCTGTAGCTTTCAAATTACATTGGAAAGCTTATCTCACATATCTACAATATCAGGTTAGTCTGGCTCTAATGCTGTCATAATATTAAAATATTTCCCTGTCGTGTTGTGGGCTGAACACTCATCCCTTGAACGAATAGCTCACATCACTCTCTAAGTACTGAATCACATTCCCTCCTCTGTCTGCCTCCTCCATTCGCTCTGATATGCTCCTTAAACTGAAGCATATTAAAGCAAGTTGATGAAACATCCATTCTCCTTTCTTAATCACTTAATAGTTTGTTCTCTGACACTTAATCAGTCAGAGCATGAAATATTATGTGCAAGTGCTTAATATGTTCATATTACAATGTTACAGACAACAATGTTCTGCTATGCAATAAAGGAGCACTTAATGTTATAATCTTTAAGGTTTTAATAGATTTAATCCCATTTTTTCGACAAGTGACAATCGCCACTCAGTGTATTTAAATACTTTAATTACCTTTCTATACAGTATTAATCATTGTTATCGGCAAAGTCCGCCATTCTCACATGGGATTCAAATGGCCTACTTACACATGAGGGATCCACAGGGAAGCAGGCATGCAATCCAGCATAATTTATCTCCTTGATATCGTCCTCACTGTTCTGTTAGGTGTCCTACAACCGTGTCTGTGTTAAGTTACTGCTGATGCAAACCCAGCATTTCCTCCTTCTGCTGGTTCATATTACATGTGTTCATGTGGCAAAACATGGTGTGGCTTCTTTTGTGACGCCGTCACAAAGACAAAATGAAGTTTAGCGAAAGTTGAGTCAGGAAGACTCCACCCGGTCTCTGCAGGATCATCAGCCTCATCTTTTCATCGGCCATCATTCCCATCCATCTCATCAGCATCACCATCACCAGTGTCTGGACTTCATGGGGGATCTATATAACCGCAACCGTTCCGGGATGATGTTCTCATGGAGTTCAATTGCCAAAGACTCATTGTACTTATAATAAAAAATAATTCTTTCTCATTTACTTGTCTCTCCTGGTTTAGCTGTATTTGTCAGTTAGCACCGACTGCAACTGTATATCAAAAATGTGTTTTTCAGTGGATCACTTTTAACTCTTGTAAGGGAGTAATGGACCAACAAAGAGTAGCAGTCACAGTGAGCTGTTAGATGAAGAGTTGCAGGTTGGCTGTCCATCTCCAACTTCTCAGCAAGCTAACTAACTTTACAGTGGTCTGCTATCATGTGGAATCCTGGTCACTGACATAGACATTGACAGTTTAGACTAGGTCCAAACCAAATATATGTCTGGAGTGCACATGGGCAATGTGTGTTGTGGCCAGTTTGTTAGTGGTAGTGTATGTAAAGTCAATTCCTGGATATTAAATGTTCATTTGCAATTTTCCTGTAGTGGGCCAAGTAATATGTATTCTTATAGTGTACTAAAGTATCATATCACATGCCATGGTTAATCTAACTTTGGGTAAAAGAAAAAAGGTATAAGGGTATTGCAAGAACACTTTCCACTCATTTCTTGGGATGTTTGATTTAAAAAAAGAACTGTTTCACTTTGAAGATGTCTCTTGTTTTTCACTCTGCATTAAGTGTTTTTTCACAGTAATGATTATTTGGATGCTTTAATTGTGCATTCTCTCTCATGCCTCTATGGATTTGTTTTCTTCCTCTATCCCGGTTGATGTAGGATGCAGCAGACATTGTAAATGAATGTTTTGACAGCATTTTAGGTGCAAATTTAGGAGGCTTTTCTCCACCAAATTACCGCAATTACAGTGAAATCAAATGCTCCTGCAGAGCATCCAGCCCACACTAAACTGATGTAACAGCCTACATGAGTTGCATGTTTTACCTGCAAGATTACCTGTGTTTTAATGCTGTTATTCATCGTTTGTGATGTGAAAACGTCAAAGAAATAAAAACTGTGTGTTCTGGTATTAGTTCAGACATAAAATCTTACCAGCTGTTGACAGTGCTGTCAGCTGAGAGTCAATCACAATGGACGCTAAAGGAGGAGACGGTAAAGGCGCTGGTATGCATCGGATTAAATAGGAGTTTAATTGACTTTGTTGCAATTAACACCAGAGCTCAAAGCAGGAAGTACAATCTCTCTGCGTCACACTGCAGTCCTCAGCTTCTCATGCATTTCATTTTTTAAATGGAGGAACTCCAACACTCAGCCAGCCAACCAACAATGTAACTTAATAACTCACTCAGTCACTCATTCATGGACAACCACACTTATAGTGCTGGTCTGTGGCCAGTGTAGCCAAAAAAAGGTTAAACATTAAGGCAGCAGACCCAGAAATATATTTTTTAATGCATTCTTCTTCTCACCTATATTAGCGACAATTCAAGTTAACAACCAACGGTTGGGTTGGAGTGTGTTATCCTTGTGGCAGCTTACATAGCCTGGAGCTGCTAGCCTCTAGCAGAGATGAGCAGCGGACTACAGAGGCCAGCTAACCTCACTTCTTTCTAACTACCCCAGGATTTCATTTCCAAACTTGTAATCTTCAGACCCAACTGACACGAACTCAGTTGAGTGAATTTATCAGACTTTGGACAGCTCCCTCAGGCTTTTTTTTTTTACACAGTAGTACTCCAACCCAAAATTAGTATAGTTCTCTTTTAAGGATTAAAACTTTGAAAGTAAAGTGATGAGGACAGCCAGACAGCACAAAGAATGTACATCACCCTACAGGATATAATAAACTCTCAGTATAATCCTGAAATATGTGTCCCACCTTTGCAGCCAATTCATTGTCAGGCGGAGGTCTTTCACAGTTATTACAGAACTCATACTTGGAGTCTGCATTATATATAATAAGTTTTCATCCTAGATAATGGAATTTCTGTCTGCGTTACTCTTTTTCCTCCGTAATATGTAGTCAAAGTTCTACAGAGCATGGCGTCCATAAGAAACTGGGGGTGGGTCTTTTACTCCTATAAATCTGCTTGTTTCAATTATTTACCAATTACAGTTTTTACTGTGCCACTACACTCCAAATGGTTTTACTTGTCATGAAAGATTAAACAAATGCTAATTGAAATTGTACTTTTTTTATGGACATTGTTTTTATGCATGTCACCTATGCCTCTGGGAGCACTGTGCAGCACTCTGTTACAATCTTGGGTCCAACATACATTATAAAGCAGCAGGAAATATGCCACCAATGTTACAGGATCAAATCCCACTGGGATTGCACATGCTCCAAATGTCAGCACTTACAGTACTATAATGAGGTGTTAATAAAGGGTTGTCCATCAAAGGGCATTCATTTTTGATGCAAGATTTGACATCATTATTATGTGCTGTGAGTTGAGTTCGGGGCTCCACAAAAGCTGACACAGAAAAAAAAATTAAACCAATTTTGATGGAATTATTGTAGGCTGAAGAGGGAAATTCTCAATGGAGAATGATTGCAGGCAATAGTTTTCATGTGAGTAGCCTTTGCTTGTGAAATGGTAGGTCTGCAGGGGGCATGATCACCACTATTATGGAAAGATTACACCGGTGTGTCTTACCATATAACATAGTTCTGGATCAAAATGTCAGAACATGGTGAATGGACCATACAGTTAACATTAAAGAAATCACAGTCAATTCATACAAGAAAAATAACAGTTTGGGTCTAAAATTCAGGCCAGAAAAAATGTTGAGTGACTAATCTAATTTATGATTATAAGATGATGTCAATATTAGGTGAGGTGGGTGGATGGCTAGATAGATAGATGGGACAAGGGGACTTAGCTGCAGAAGTCTACTGATTGCTTCCTGTTTACAACCAGAGGCTGGGACTTTTTTTATTTTAACTGTAACAATTGTTGACAATCGTTTTCTGCTACCATGATAACAAAGGTTGCCTAACTTTAAGGACTAGGGCATGACCGATTTTTGGAGCTGATGCTGATGCTGATGCTGATGCTGATGCTGATGCTGATGCTGATGCTGATGCCGATGCCGATAGTCCGGAGAAAAAAAAAACTGATAGTCTTACATATACAGAATATGTAGATAAACACACATTTTTTGCAGTGGTCCCTCGAATGTAGTTTTTTTAAACTATAAATAAAAGTTAACCACATTACAAGTGATCACCCTAACCACCCTAACCCTAACCTAAACCTAACCTAACCCTAACCCTAACCACCAAACCATGATCTTTTCCCTAACCAAGTGTTTTTTTTGTGGCTAAACTTAACCAGACCTTAACCACAGCGTTGTCACACACATAATCATTATTCAACAGTGATTTGTAACAGTTTCGGAAAGCAGCACATTACATTTCCCGCGAGTCGTCCTGGAGTGCAGGTACAATCGACCTGTGTGGTCATTTAATTATGAGGATGTGTTGCAAAATCATGTTCATTTGCTAAATGGTCCCATTGTCTTGAATATGTTCACATTAATGTGCCTATTTCAATTACAACCCACACATCCATTACACACACCCCCCACCAGCACCCTGCATTTGAATTATAGATAGTCAGGAAATGACTATATTTATATTGGGTACAGAGGAGATTAAATACTTCTGTGGAGACTAATTTCATGTCTGAAACTTTTTTAAAGAGTTTTAGCAGAATTTGCTAATACTACATTGTATAATATTGATGCAAAGGGCCCATTCAAAGGCCAAGTGGTCCAGTGATGTGCTCCTTTAAAGACTCGATAAAGATGAACATCTAGCGTAGTGAGCACTCTGATGGCTACACTATAACACCAATGTTAAGACATGGTGGCAATGCACTAAAACCCAGGAAAACACATATGACAACACATATGATATGTGACATTCCAAAATGTGTTGCAAATAAAAAGAGCATGACTAAATACAGAAAACTCAAATATAGAGATGTGCTCCAACTCAACAGAAAAAGAGACATGCTGAAAGTAATGTGCATTTCTTTCTATGAACACTACATGTACAGCAAAATCTGTGATAATATTGAAATCATGCTATCACAATGTAAATACTGAAATAAACTTCACTCCGCTCTAGTCAAAATGTGTCTAACCTATTGTTCCTTCGTTTGAATGCTTTACTTTGCAGAATGAAGATGTTTTCACAGTCATCTGCCGAAGAGGAAAGTTTCTCTGTCCTCATCTTAAAACTGAATTTGAAGAAGCTTACACAAGTGTGATGTGAAAACCTGAATCCTGAATGGACTTTTCAATGAATTAGGAGAATTTTGAACTGAATAATATGTTTGTGTTCAATGAGAGAGAAGGGTCATTTTAAGAATGTCTAACCAGATCACTTTTATTTGACTGTGTTTTATTTCTCTGCAGCATTCATGTGCTGTTGAATCAGTGAAAATATGTCTTTTGTTTACTCGTTTTTTGCGAATTTGCACGTGTTCTCCTCAGCCGCAGTCCATTGAGCTCTCAGGGCCACCATAAATAATAGAAGATACATACAAATAAACAGACTGTTGCAAAGTGTGGTGGTCCAGCAAAAGGCCAGTTCAGATTAATATGGAGATTCTGATGTAGGAAGGTGTTCTTTAAAAGTAATTAACACAACTAAAAACGTGAGCGCAATTATGGTTTTCTATGGCTCATAATATTAGTTATTACATGTATTACCATCATAAAAGTGACCTTATTCAGTGAAATGACCACTTACTGTAATCTACTATGAAATGAGGAAATGAGTTTCTGGCTTTCTCTACTTGACTGAAAGTAATTACAGCTAGTAACACCTTGTCACTGGGATGTTTAAATTAGTCTCAATGAGATCTATCATTACCTGAAACCTCTATTCAGCACTGCCATTGGCCTGTCACCCCTAAAAGCATCGTCCAAGTTGTAAAAGGCTTCTTGTGTCCTTCCTGCTATTACAACACATGGAAATTATCTTCATATGAAATGTCTTTCCACTTGGAAAAGTACTGTCCAACAAGTGTGCAAGAAAAAAAAAAGATTTTACAAGGTTTTTACATTGTTTCACCAGCCATTCAAAAGGCTTGTAAGAGGATTTTTGAAAATGCGATTTGTTGACTCACTAAGAGGTTATTTGCGATCCTTAAATCCTTCTGATGTAACACTACTTTTCATTTTTCACCCTAACTGCTCTGAGTCTGTTTATTTTACATCGGAGTAGAACAAAAAAAACCCGATTTGAGCAGATCTCCAGAGAGGAGCCAAACATGATATTAAACACATGGAGTATTCAGAGTACTCATTAATTTAATATTCACTTGTAGGCATAAAAGAACACACTAATCCTCCAAAATTAAAACGTTTTAAACACAAAGTAATTAAATGATATTAAATTTAATGAAAACACAGATTAACACAGAAATATCCAGTCATTGCAGACATGACAAAGTGTTACCTTACCTGCTCTACTTAAAATGTTACGCCATGTTCTAGTGAGACAGAAAATATATGAAAGGAGGTTAACATTAAAACAGTGGTAGTATGGACATGTACAGCCAAGGACACTGAAACTTTAACAAGCCTTGGCACCTTTCTAATCTTTCTAACTCCACACACCTATAAAAATCAAAGAAAGAGACGATGGAGGAATATGGGTCACAATGGGCTTGGGGCAAGATGGCAAACCTCCTTTTGAATTCTTTGACACTGATCTAGGCTGACTTGGGATATATTGCCCAGCAAAAACACCTCTCCTGTCTGAACCAATATGGATCAATTCCTACATGAATATGATATTTTTAAAGCTCTGTGTAACAAGGCGGAGGGTGAGCAGGAAAGTCAAGTTTAAACAAGACAACTAGGGATCAGGTTGACAAGTGTCCGTCCTGCTTAACTGTCAGTACTAAGCAGCTCCAGGCGGGTTGCTCTAGAGCTGACCTCTGACCAACTATGGAGAAGGTTAAAGACTTAATCTTCCTACAATGTTAGCAAAGTCGCACATTTTTTAAATGGTGATTCAATTAAAGGGTCAGTGCACACAAATTACATATACACATATTTTTCACTTACCTCTACTGGTACCTAGCCATAATCCTTCGTTAAAAGTCCTTTGCTAAAAGAAATGACAATTTCAAAGCAGTATAAGTGATTTTATTGGCCTCAGCAGAACAAGCTATAAACACACGATAGACATATTATCATCTTAAAAAGTTGATGGTTAACATGTTAACTAACATTACAAATCCAACAGACACAGAGCAACATCAACGTTTATTCATTTAGAGTCATTTTCTTAGACTCTAACTTAAGTCCCATATTCAGTGTCCTTTTAGCTCTGTTTTGGTCTCCACCAACTCCAAATGGATCTGAAATCGCTCCGCAATGTCCACCAGCTACTCAGTAACTTTGAGTGTCTGCTGTTTGGTGCTGGGCGGGTAGTGTTCAGTGGATTTATCAGAGGATTTTCACTGAAGATAGCTGCCTTCTACGACTGGAAACAGGTTTGATGAAAGCTGTGGGAATGAACCATAACAACGAGCTGAAAGACACCAAATGTGTGTTGAGACAGAACATAAAGCAGATTTTATAGGCACAATTATATACAATGTAAGGACCTAAGTTGATGCAAACTCATCCTGCATGGTGTAAATTGACACGAAGATGCATTCATGAGTTAAAAATGTTTCCACTTGCTTTAAAAATTTCTGCATGTCCCATGGCCTGCTTGCTAAACATTCTGAGAGAAAAGGGAAAAGGAGAGAGACTGGAGGGAAATAAGACAAAGAACCGGAGTGTCTGGTGAGTTCTGAGTTCAGTTAGAAGGTGTGCTGAAAACAAAAGGCAAAAATTCACTTCACATGCTGTCTGAACACACCAAAAAATACTAAGAGCTGGCGAGAGAAACTGCAGTGTAATTCTCTCTGGGTTCGTGACTGCAAGTGATGAGTTTCATATTACGCAAATTGATTCCAATTTAAAGTGCAATTTTCACCTCAACTGTATTGGAGTGGAGCTAGAAATCCTAGAGAGAGGTATCTCAGTACCTGAAAAAATAAAAATAAAACTTTCTGCATGGCTAGATAACACTATGTGTAAGGGAGGAAATATACTTAGCGATTAGGGTGAAGCAACCCTTTAAGGTAATTCCATCACATTAATCATTATTGTTCAAATAAACGTTACACACATATGACTGCTGGGGGTTTTTTTTGTTTTTTTTTAATGATTGGCTCTACAGCACAAGACAGATGGTTAAAAATAACAATGGCAGTACCATGATGGCAATATTCACAATGTATATACTGTCTAATAACCATCAATGCCTCTTGCATCTTATCAAATCAGGTGTGAATATTCCCCTCAGCCCAATGTAAAACACCACCCACATTTATATGATCTTTGTGATCTTTGTGGTAACAATTTCCCACAGCAACAGTGAAATTTCCATATGAACCCTTAATGTAAAAACAGACACCACTTACAGGCGAGACATAATTGAAATTCTGCCTACAGATAGACTTCATTTTCGAACACTCAAACCCTACAGTGCATTGCTATTTCACAAGAATCACAGAAAACTACTTTTACATCGAATCGATTTTTTCATCATGAATTGAAACAGGATGGTGAAAAAAACAAACACTTGGATCCAGATTGTAAGAATACAAGAGTTAGCAAAAGGTGATTTTTCTTGCTATACCACAGGAGCAGTGTCTATGAGGGTCTGTTCCACTGTCCTACTTCCATTCTTAAGAATTCCCTCAGTGGTAACATGTCCGAAATGTATCACTGGTGCTTTTGGGCCATCAATATTAGAATCCTCTGCCTGAGGCTCTAGAAAAGCTACCCTTTTTCCGTTTGACCGCCGCTGTCCTGACTCCACCTCTGTAGGGTCCGCACAGAGGATGAAGGCTCGTCCGCCGCACCCTCCTGATGCCCCACCCCTGCTTTCTCTGCATCTGCAGGGAGTTAGGTAAAGGTAGAGCAGCACCAATATGATGCTGACCACACAGGAAGCCAAGGTGGTGAAAGCAGTGTTGAAATGTTCTGCCCCGCTGCGATGTGACAAGCCACTACCAGAAGGGGCGCTCAAGTTTCCGACCACCACACTGACCTCCAGAGCCTCATGGGGGAGATAGTGGCGCCCACGGGCTGCCACACATCCGTATGTGCCAGAATCCTCCGACAACGCTCCTCTGATTTCGAGGGTGCCATTAGGGAGAACTATGAGGTGGTCACTAGGATCATCTGCTGATGAATTAAGCACTTTCCTAGGGGTAACCCAAAACACATGCAGCTCGTCCTGGTCAGGCATAGCCAGCCCTACACATGGCAGCCATAGCCATTTACCCAGCTGCACTTGGTACATTTGAGTCTCAAGAGGCATGTCTGACACTGCCTGCTGGCTACAATTAGTCCCTGGTCCTGCATTGTCTTTACATGGGTATTCACCTCTGAAATCCACCAGGGGGCGATACTGTTTCCACATCCAGTACTCCAGCAAGGCAAGAAAAGCGCAGTCACAGTCAAGAGGGTTCTCCTGCAAATATATTCCACTTTGTCGGGTGAGAGACAGCAGGCTCTGGACGGGCACCTTGGAGAGCCTGTTTGATGACAGATCAAGAAAGGTCAGGTTACGAGGACCTCCTGGTTCCTCATAAAGCCCCAGAGGGAAATCTGTGAGTCTGTTCCCCGAAAGGTAGAACTTCTTCAGGCTGTGAAGATCACTGTAGGCCCCTGGGTTGATCTGAATAATCTGGTTGCCAAACAGCAGCAGCTCTTTCAGCTCCTTCAGACCAGTAAATATGGATGAGTTCAACACTGTCAGGCGGTTGCACGAGAGGTCCAGATGGAGGAGATGCGGCGTCACCATGAAGGTGTTCACCTCAATTTGCTCAATGGAGTTTCGGTTGAGAACCAGTGTAGAGAGCCGGTCAAACGGCTGGGGGATCCAATCCACAGGCAGCACTGTGAGGGCATTGTGGCTCAGGTCCAACCTTGTGGCATAGCTTGGGAGATCAAAGGGCAGCACGGACAGATTGCGGCCACTGCAGGAAATTATATCACTGGCACAAAGGCAGTCGGGTGGGCAAGTGGCCATAGAGGGAGAGAAGCCAAGACACAGGGAGAGCAGCAAAGCTGCAGCAGCAGGGTTGCAACGGCTGCCTCCAACATTGATCTTGCCTAAAAGCTGTGACGCAATGGGACACATCCTGGTTTTCCCTCAGGATGGGATCTCAGGTTACTGTCTCACTGGTTGTACACATGTCAAGATTACAAGCCTCTGATACCGGACTGCTTTTATGAACTGAAAGGAGACAGAGACAGAGAAAGAAAAAAAAGCGGAAATGAATCACATTGTTGTTTTATACTACTTTTGGTAATTATCTACTAGCGAAACCAGCACTTAACACGTGCACGCCAGTCACATGTAGTAAAACACCATAAATCAATTGTAATCCACATTAAAACACCACAGCGAAGGCCGCTGGCATCTTCTATAACGGAAACTGTTAGTTACTGCTGGGAAGTGTAAGCTAAAGTGTAACCTAATCCCTACATGATAGTGATCCATATTCCTCCCGGATATTTACCACTAATACAATCCGGTCTGATTACTTATTGCATTAGTTGACAGCACTATACTTTTTTTGTTTTTGTTTAGAACATCACAACTGTTTTCATTCAGTTTTATCTATTTTATACATTTTACAAATATATGCATTTTATGATAATATTTGACTCATCCTCCGCTCAGTCATAACATTTGCTTCTGTGCTTTCACATTCTGACATCTATGTGCTTACACAGTGTTTAACTAAACCTATGGCACAGCAGACTATTGAAATATTTAGAATAATAACAAACAATTTCTTTTTTTAAATACACTTTTTTGCAATATTTTCAGTATAATTACATTTTCTTCAACATCAGCCGCTATGAATCTGTCCCCATAATAATCATTTAAAGAGGATCAATAGTAAATAAGTATGAAAAGAGTGGAGATTAGTTTAACACTAAGAATAGTACACTTATGAAAGAATGAAACATAGGAAAGTGATGTTCTTTAGTATAACTGTTGGTATAATGATCGTGCCTGTCTAAATTGCCCAACTCTGTCCTCTCTCTATCCTGTTCCCACACACAGTTCCTCTCAGTAGACATACCTACTACGACTTTAGTGGGAAAACACAACAAAACAAACAGAAGAATCCCAGCCGACAGCTCACCTATACGCCCACACAGCTGCCCGCTCACATCATCCTCTTGTCTGCGTTTGTCTTCACATCCAGACGCGCGATGCAGGACCGCGTCCCGTTTGTGAATCCTAAAATCCTAAAAGGCAACTTCGCTCTATTTGGAGTACATCGTCTCTCTCTCCCTCCCGTCAAATAATCCACTCAGAGTGAGGTGAGGACACAGGGAAGCTGGGTCTGAACTGCTCACCTGCAGGTCGGGTTGCATGTCGCTGTGGGAGGGGTCGCCCTATGAGTAAACACGGAACACAACAGCAACAGCCAGAACACCAATAATGTGAGAGAGGATGCTGCCAAAAGGAGGAGAGGGATGTGTGGTGAAGAAGAAGAGGAGGGGGAGGGGGAGGATAGGGTTTTATGGTGAAGAAGAGGAAGAGGAGGAGAGGGGTGTGTGTGGTGAGGAAGAGGAGGAGAGGGAGAAGGTATAGTAGGAGGAGAGGGGGCAGCATCAGCACTACTTACACTCGGCGTTTATTTCTAGTGGAATCCATCCCTAGTTTTATTCTTTGGTTAAATAAAGTTAACTCCATTGAATATATGTAATTGAAAGAAAATTACATAAAGCTGTTGTTTGAGTGTAAAAGCTGTGTTATGAAACCACACCTGTCTGACAGATGGTCACACAAAGGTGTCTGCAAAGATTTTGTGAATCCTGCTATGAAAATGTATTCATTTCAAAAGCTGTTGATGCAACAGTTGCATAATTGAAATACATAGAAACAATAACGATTCACCTTCAAATCGACAAAAGAACTTGGCAACTTAAAGCTGCAATGATTCATATTGTTTTATCTTAACAATGGATCAGATAAGTGTGTGGTTTGAAATACGCCCATAGAGATGTGTCATACATTCATTTTAGTATCTTTCAGCTTGTGGTTTTGGTTTTAGCTCTGGAGCCACTGCACACTCTCTACCCAGCAGCAGACAGCAGACTTCAACTTAGCAAGTAGCTGGCAGTGGTGGTGATGGTTGTTTGCGTCATTCACAGCACTGAAAGTTATATTTAAAGCTGCACTTATCAATATTTCTTGATAATGAATTAATCAGTTGACTGTGTAAAGGGAATTTGATCATTTGTAGTCAGTAGGAGTGTACATCTCATACAATCATATCATATCAGTTCAGTGGACAATGATTCGATGTTTGCCGATATCACAAAATCTGCCACGATACAATTTCAATTCGATTCATGAGCCAGCGATCGTTATGAAACGATATCACATGCTGATTAAACACAATCACTTCCATTCATATCAATTCACAAAAAATCTAATAAAATATCATTTGACATTTTTATTTCTGAGGTCAACCAGACATTTAAAGGAAATCAGTCTATTCTTAAAAAAAAGGCCTTTAGTTGCAATTTTAAAACATTAAATCAGGATTCTTGCTTCTCTTTGTAAACTGCGGTGTCTACCATGCTGCGGAGGAATAAAACAAGAAACCCTGCATCACTTTGCCCAAAACACGTGTAGCACCAGTGCATTTCAGGTTGCGAGTTTATAGTACGACCAAAGCGCTTGATGATAGATTGATAGATAGATTGCCTTGATTCTGGTTGTGGATCATGTTGCTGGCAGCTGAAATGTGAAATCACAGCAGTGAAACTCATCGCTCTTTTAGACTTTTAGACTGCTTAGGATCTTCACAGACTTTTCTGGCTGTTGCCATGGCGTCGCTTGTGTTTTGTTTGGAAGTACGTGTGCTCAGGAGGAGGTCGATGAGCTAGGGGAATTTCAAAATAAATGTGGGTCAATTAAAGATGGTGGTCAATGTCTGATCAATGTTTTCATTTTGCATTGATGCTATTGGCTCATCGATCATTGAATCGATGTATCGATGTAGTTTGATGTATCTTTACACCCCTAGTAGTCATTTCTCAGTCAGTTCTTTACTATTATGTTGCCTAGATAAGGACACATTATTGTACTTTACAAAACCACTATGTGTAACAAATGTGTACAAAACAAGCATAAAATAATGCAACTCATTAAATCGTGACTGTGAGTATCTTCTGACCTAACTGTTATATCTCATGTTATTACTGCTTTATCTCTTTGCTCCTTTTCTTTTTTAAATTCAGGTAATACAGCAAAAAATATTCAAGGGAATAAAAATATCTGGGAATTAACACCTTTAAATCTTTGATGCTGACAGTCTGTTCATTTCAGTGGTTCAGGCTCATAGCCCCTGCAGTGATGGCCAACGTGATTATCAGCACAGCCTCGTGGTTCCCAAGCCTGCCTTTGCAGCATTATGGTCTGTAATGGTGGCTTTGCAAGGACGATTAAGTTCATTAAAGATAACATCATTGTAATTAAACATCTGTGACCCTGAAGAAGTCGATTTCATTTTCTCTTACGGAGCCGCAGTTTCACCGCTGCTGGGTATGCACTGTCCTGTTTATGGTCTCTGCAGGAATCTATAACACATTGAGCATTGAGGTTTTTTTTTTAAATAACAAAAAACACTGATGCAGCTTACAAAAAAACTCCCCTTTTTCACTGTAAAAGAAGAGCAGCATTTTAGGATTTGCTTGTAAAGGCAGAATATTTTAGATGCTGTTAAGCTGTGCAAAAGGTTTGCATAATCCTTCTTTTTTCAAAATACTGATTATCCATGTATTGTCGGGATACAAATTTTGCCTCCAGCCTTATTTATTCACCTCATGTGGTCTCATTTGGTCAAAAGTGTTCATAATTACAATCACATGAAACTTTATTTTGAAGAAAATGCTCTCTATCTGTAGTTCAGAAACTGTTTATCGCTGTATGTGTCATTTTGAAACTAGCAGATGGTGTATTTCATACCACATGAAAGTATTTTTCCACCTAATCAGTTCGTCAAGGTTGTAAGCTGTGAGCTCGAAGCTCCGTCAGCAGTTTTTTTCTTTTTTTCGCTTTCTTACTCGTTCTTGTGGATCCTCACATGCACACAGCCGATTCAATGCCAGACAAAAAAAGAAGAAAAAATCAATTGAATTCTCATTTCTGAAGATCAGTCAATTCCATTAGCTGAAAGCCAAGTGAGAATGAGGCCGGTTGCTTTATAATCCTGACTTCAGTCTAATCACAATGCAGTCGTAATTATGAGCTTTCCACCCGGGACACCGTGACAGACAAATCGCTGTATGTTTCCATGGTGCCGACCATCAGAGGGGAAGGCCTCTGGGGATGTTGCCAGAGTGTCCATCTTCACACCAGAATCACACAGTCAGGTTATTGATAGGTAAGGTGTTGATAATCCAACATTTGTCTTATTCCGTTCTGATTTCAGATAATCTTCTGTGCTTGATTGCGGGAATGTGGCAGTAGTCAGGATCTACAGAGAAGGTCAGGTATGCCTGTGCAGAATGTGAAGCATATTCTTCATAAATATACATCTACTGGATCTACCTTAGTGGAATTGGATGGTTCAGTAGACTTCACTCATGCAATTCAGGATCTGCATCCTGCTGGTGTTCTGCCTTACCTGGCAGTTAATTGCATCTCTTATGCATCCCAGGTGTAAAATAGTCCCCGATTACATGGTTAGAGCGAACGCCAGCAGGGCTCTGAAAGCTGGCAGAGGGCAATGTGGTCAGGATGTTTTCTCAGTGTAGCTGGAAGTCAACATCCCATCTATCTGTCCATCCATTACTCAGACCCACTTATTATTTGTCGGGGTGAAAAAATCACACAAAATCACAGCAGCATGCTAAACTGTAGATCAGTGAAGACAGGCAAAGGGTGCTGTCATTCTACATTTATTTCTTATTTTTAATATCATTTCACCACATACATTGAGGTGACAATTGTATTAATTATGTATTGTGTTTTCAAATATATAAAAACAGAAGAAGTAAATAAAAAATATGAATATGAAATGTATTAAAAAATAACACCTCAGCTAATAAGAACTCATGGTTGTCCGTTGTCATAGTAACACAACATGCTTTGTGGCTTGTGAGTTTTTTAGTAGGGTGATCTAAAAAAATAAATAATAAAAAAACATTATTGGGAACCATTATTGTAGAAGTAGGTTTACAATTTTAGAGGTTTTGGAAGTTACTGTCCATTAGGTATAGCCAGTTAGCTTAGCATAAAGACTGGAAACAGGGAAACACATACAAACTGTCCAAACAAACAAAAATAAAGCCTTCCAACCTCATAGGACTCTAGGAAGTCACTGCACCCTGCCAAGGAATATCATAACCCCTTACAAAACCATAGCTTGTCTTTTATACTGGTTTTCTGTTTAGGATTAAATAAACATTTAACATTAAACAGAAATATATAATGTGCCAATTAGTGAGCCTTAGATATGCTGGTAGGTGGATTTTGTTACCTGTAGCTAGAGTCAGGCTAGCTTTTTACCGTTGTTACCTAAGCTAAGCTAAGCTAAGCTAAACTAACCAGCTGCTGCTGAGGGTAGTTTCATATTTACAGTATAGATACAAGAGTGGTATCAATCTTCTCATCTCAGCCCCAGCAAGAAAGCAAACATCTTTACCAAAATATTAAAATGTTTTTTTAAGTATTCAGTTTAAAAAACAGATATTGTATGTACTTATTAAATATATTTTTAAGATGCCAATATCTGTGCAGTTTAATTTGAAACATTTGATCAGTTAAGACAGACATGCATTCATATGCTTCTGTCTCTGCCTCACACACATTCTTTATCCTTTGATCCACTTGACATTTGCATAGCATAACCATACCATTAGACGAAGCAGGAAGCAATTCATTCTCTTTGTTCTTATAACTAAACACATTCGCAGCTTTAAGGTTTTCAGTCCAGAGGTCACTAAAGAGGTTACGTTAAGTACCCAATGGAGGCAGCAACCTTGTGGGGATACACAATAAAAATGCTACAATTATATGGTTCATGGTTATATGGTTTATTTGCCGTGCTTTTTCAGAATATGTAATTATTTCATTATCGGTAGCGGCTATTAACATTTTTTTTTATGATCATATTAATTTCCTCCCTCTATTCAATGTGACAGATCTCTGCTCATCAAGCGTGAATATCTCGGCATTAACTGTCTCCATTTGCAACACTTGAACTTAAAGGACAGAGTAACCGTGTAAAACTGTGGTTTTAAACACCAGGTGAGAACGAATGAACCCACTGATGGAGAGGAAAATCCATCCATCGTCTAAGTGCAAACACTCAGCATGGATTTTAGCAGCAAACCATTAAGCAGATCATCTTGTGTCATTTGGCAACGTTTCCCCTCGAAAACCACACATCAAATCATGCAAACTGCTCACATGCAAACTGATCTTTTTTTCCAAATTGTGCAGCGCTGTACCACGGGGAGAAAAAGATACACTGGCTTCTTTCATGAAAGGGACGACTTTAGGCCTGTCCGCACAGTGCTTCATCTCACACTTACATCCATGCAGCAGCTGCTCTGTGTGATGCTGTTAATAATGAGCCTTCACACACTGGAGGCTGTCACAGGGCTGAGGAAGTGCAAGAGTGGCTTTAATGGAAGGACCTGCCATACTTGATTGAGTACAGATATGCCATAATTACCAAGGGTTTATAGCACTAGCACAAATGCAATATGAAAGAGCCATTAGGGTGTATAGGGAGTAAGAGAGAAAGGATATGTTTTAATGGCATGCCTGTATGTGCAGGTGCAGCCTGTCCACCATCACATACTTTTTTTTTCATTTAGAGTGGTTACAGCTGGTGAGTATATCCCTCATAAACCTGAGGGAAAACCTGAGAGATTCAGCAGAGGTTGAAGTATTTACTGACTTTAATTCCAAATATGTGCGAAGCTCCAAAACTAAATTTGATCCTTCACCCATTATGCAGTTCAATAGTGTTTTTCCAATATAGCCTCCATGCCAGATAAATCCCCAAGTCTTTCAAACTCCATGTTACCAGTTTTAAATGACATTTGCAGCCTGAAAGCCACAATTTCAGTCATTTTCTCCAAAGCCAAAGAACACATCATAAGTCTGTTTTCACAATGTTAGCAATACTCATAACTACTAAATTTACTTTGACATGTCAAATCGGTGGAGTACAAGGATGAGGATGGTTATATCCTATATTTTTCTTGTCAAGAAATCCCATTGAAAGACCAAAATCATTCAAAATTGATCTGAATTTCAATAGCCTGATATATTTTGTTGCCTTTGGTGACATGTTCCTTCATTACCATGATACACGGGTGCTGTTTATTTTGGCTCAATCCCACATTCAATATCCCAGTGTTAGAAAAACTAGCACTAGAATGCCAAGTGAAAATAGTCCTCAACAAATGCACTATTCTTTCCAGTTTGAGTAATGTTTGATAAAATCTACAGTGTCCATGTGTATTGAGTTACTATTAAGCCTGTTTTCAAAGTGAAACAACATATTTGTGACCTGTCTTTAAAGATTTGCATCTTCAGGTTAAGGATAGGGTAGAGAAGTAGGAAGGTGTCTATCACACTGCTAGTTTTTGTCTTATTTTTTGGGATTTATTGACAATTAGAATATTACAGAATCAATCATATTTGCTTGGATTTGCTTGGATTAACACATTCAGAACAATTGTCAGCAGAAGCTCAGAAATGCTTGATGTACTGAAAGCTCCCACGCTCCTTGAATGGGATCTAAATTCAAAATGGTCAATAAATAGCATGGACAAAAAAATGTGAATAAAATAATGACTAATGAAAGCAGAGACTATTAACTGTGACGGTTAGGGTTTAAATGAATAACATACGAAACTGTTTATACATTATCACATATTTTTATTGTCCACACATAACATAGCTAACACACACACCACCGTGGATGATGTAACACCCCTTGCATGTTTCGATTCTTTACTTCAGCCCTCACAGCTTATGTGTCTAGAGACCTTCTATGTTATGTGTGAGTTCATACACCAAACACTGCTGTTTTACACTAGAAACACAGGAGGTAAGACCACACATTTTTTTTCCTTGTTCAAAAGCTGACTACCACCTCCTCTTTGTGAGTGTGTAAGATAATGTGTGGGTATAAATAATGCATATGGCATCTTGCAGGACACTTGCGGCGGCTTTGTAGTGTTTACTGTGACTAATAATGAATGAAGAATTTCCCTGCAGCTCTAGGGACATTTTTTTTTATTAGGTAGTGATTTAGTCACAATCTACTGAACATGTTTCACTTTGCCTACTCTAAACACTCATTAACAAAAAACACTGCAGTGGCTGGCAACCACTAGCATCTCAGTTTTCATGTGACCTTCGACCCTTTTTTTTTAGGTTCAAAGGGATGCATCATTTGAGCCGGCCTAAAACCAGCCTGTTAAATATTCAACCTCCTCTCCCACCCACAGTGTTATTTACTATATGAGCCTGTGTTGACAGGGAAGACAGACACAAGTCACGTGGCAGCTCTTTTGTTGTAGACATGGATACAACAAAAGATACAATACACAAAGATGTTAACAAGAGGTAATGATGACATTGTTAGTGGCAAACACCCCCAGCTGGAAGAAAGTATGAGAGTGTTGACCCTTATTTAGCAAAGTTTCAGCACCACTTAAGGCATTCCTTTTAACACCCACTCTTTCCTTCTCGTATTCTGCCGCCACCCCCCCTCCCCCAACCCTCACCTTATCTCTCTTCCTGTTTCTTCCCAACAATGCAGTCAGAGCAGGAGAACCACACTTATCAACTTCATTTCATTTCAACCTTTATTTAAAATTCTCAGAAAACCTTTGAGGATGACCCTCATTTACCATGCTGCCAAGATTACACATGGTAAAGCAAATAAAACAGCAAACAACAAGGAAACACACATGACCAACATAACCAGTTAAAACAGCTACAAACAGGCAGTGATTCATCATATTCATTTAGTGTCCAAGAGATGTGAGGCAAGTTTTAGATCACATTGCATGAAGTTCCATACTAGAAGCAGTCTCTCCAAGTACGAGGTACCTGAAGAACCACAGCGGGTTAGAAGTGGACCGGTGTAGTTCCAGTGCAACAAAGGTGTAATGAATGATGGTAATTTTCCAGTTAGGGCTGGCTGACCTTATCAAAGAAGAAACAGTGGTGAGTATTGTAGGTATTACCGGTAATAAATCTAACGGCTGGGTGATAAACTCAGTCTTAAGGCGGTAAGTGTGAAGCCAGAAGCAATTCTGTAAATCTAAGACCGATAAGATAGTTGGTTTAACAATACTCTACCTACTGGAGCAGGAGATAGTTGGATGCATTCCTACAAAGAAAGCCAGTTTTTTTTCTTCAATTTGTCAGCAAGGATCTTTTTATGGTCCAGATGCCAAGGTATGTATTGTTTTTCTAAGTAAATGTTGTTCAAATGTATCTTTTTGATGGTGTGGTCCTTGTTAGTGAATGAGGTGCTAAAAGCAACAGCTACCCACTACTAACAATAGAAGTAACTGTCAGTCATTAGCACAATCCTATACTACTAATACTGCATACTTATATTGACAGTGGACTATGCTGTTTCACTATTTTGTACAACACATGAAATGATATGAGGATGGCATTAACTGTCAACCCAGCTAGTGCAGCTTTGACCACAACTGCCAGCTTCAATTTGTGAAATGTCACGCAGTAGCAAGATGTTAGATGTTTAGCTTTTCTGTTTTTTGGCTGTCAATGGTGCTGTCACGCTGCCTTCCTACATGTTTTCATGCATTATTCATCTCTGTTATCTCGTTGCGTTGTTCAACAGTCGTCTCCATCAATACCACATTCATAAATCAATCATTTTTTATATGCATTTTGTATTTCTTTTTGTTTAGCACAACAAAAACAGAACATGTCAGGAAATAAAATGTATGCATGTAATCAAATTACATACCCAAAAACATACACTACTATCACAGCGTGTGCACATACATACATACAGAAATTGATCCAATTAAATCATGTCAACCTACCGTCACAAAAAAGAGAAAGAGAAAGGGAAAGAGATAGGAATGCATTTACAGTTAAACAAAACATAACACGTTGAGCAGTAAAAGAAAAGATAAAATCGACTCCAATAAAGATTTGAATAGTTTTTTCTACCCTAATGAAAAAAGTAATTGTACTGTAAAGTGATTATACTGTATATACTACTTTTATAGAGTCAGTCACCATCAAGCCATAAATATGCAGGATTGAAAGGCATGCAAGCATGTAACATTATACTAATCAGTTTTGCATTTTTGGCATTTATTTTGAGAGAGCCTCCGACAAGGATACATAGCTAAGCTTTGGATTTAATAGGAAAAATAAAGAATGTATCAATCTCTATTTGTACAGAAGACCAAAATGTTGTCTGAAGTTCGAGGTTGTCTTTGGCACTTCAGGCACACTGCAGAACACCATTCATTGACTTTATGACATGTTTCAAGACTTAAGTATGCAATTTGGCATTTAGTTGTGTAATTAAGGATGTTTGAATATGCATTTTTATGACTGAAAAGACAAAGAAAAGAAAACTAAAACTAAAAGTCAACACAAGGGTATAGAGGAGCACCTGACAGCGCCGGCCAAAGTGTTTGATTGGCAAGTGATCAGGCCTGTCATGATAATTACTTTTGTTGGACGATATATTGTCTCAAAAATAATCACGATAAACAATATTATTGTCATTTGAAGATCATTTTATACCACTGATATGATAATATAATATCATAATAATGCAAGGGAGAGGGGTGGGATTGGAGAGTGGGTAGTACACTTCTGTAAAAACACAGACTGCCATTATGGTTGGGGACAGAGTTATTTACCTTTAATTCCATATAAGCACTATTAATTAGTGTTGCTCACTTCTGCAGTCTCCACTCAGGTCGTGCACAGTGAGGAATGGAGTTAATTACTTGCTTAGCCAATGTGACATGAATAGCCTCTTAGCTGCTAATGTGAAGTGTGGCAATATTGAGGTCAAAATATGATCAAGGTCATGTCCATGTATCATACGATACATCCAGATTATGATATTATGATGCTGATAACTACATTATTGTACGTTAAATTGATATTATTAAGTTGTAATTATTGTGACAGCCAGGCCCACGTGCAAGCACTGCAACAGCCGTTAAAACAAAATTCTAAAAACAGCGAGAACATTAAAAGGAGCTTTGGATAAAAATTTCTACATGGCTTATGTTCCATATTATGTACATTCAGCTTACATTCTCTTACAAAGTGATTTCCTGGGATAATATTAAACATTTCCACACCACCAGAGTACTGCAATGAAAACAATCACATCTTTCTCTGATAATTTAGGCTAATGATGTGTGGGAAAAGCAGTTTGAAAAAAAAAACATAATGAGCTGAAATAGAAATGTTTTGTCTATCTATTAGCACTGCTCGTTTATTTGGATAAAAGTATCTTCTGGCTGCTGCTGTGTATGTTAATACATGTGACAGATTCAGGTCTGTGTGATGGTGTCTAACAATGAAGGCTTTTACATTCTTTTTTTTATGCATACAGTATTTTCCAGGGAATAGCTTCAGCCCTGATCCCTCAGTCCAGCACCAATTAAAGCCACAAGAAAAAAGAAAGAAAGAAAAGAGAGAAAAAAGATATTGTATCTCAAGCTTTGTTAAAGTAATGGACGTCAGTTCTCCTTCCACTGTCGAAGAAATCAAGAGAAAACAGGTTTCTCTATAGGCTTATAAAGGATTTTTCCATTTCAGTTTTACAAGAGGCTGAACTAACATATACAGAATACAGAAGCATGTAGTTCATTCTCTAATTGGAGTTAAAACCATTAACAGCACCAAAACAATGTTGCCATGCGAATAAAAACTACACATAACGTGACTAAAATTGTTTCCTGTATAGACACAACCTGTAGAACAAGTGGTCAACTAGCCTCTTCCCAGTGTTACTGTGGAGAAACAGCGCCCTCAGGTGGAGACATGAGATATTTCTACTCACAGCAGTATGTGTGCATGCTGTGCAGAGATAAGCTACAGTAGGTTTGATGCTTTAGCTTTGAATATTGATCCCACAAGTGGTTTGTTGATTAAAATAAGAACAAGATGGTTATTCTTAAAGTAAATACAGTGCATCAAGGTGGAACGCCCTTTTCTAATTAAAGGGGCATTCCACAAAGGTCATACTCGTCATGGAGATTAATATTTAGCCTGTGAAAACAGTTGTACAATGTCATTGCTCTGGTACAGCCTTGAGGGGTTGAGATTAACATGCAGGGAATGTCTATTGAAAGATGCCATTAAGTTGCAGTATGGGCAATGTAGGATCCAGGATTTTTAAAGACTGATACTAGGGACTTTGCTGCATTAATTTGGAGTAAATGTGCCTCTCACAGGTCCATAAACTGTATATAAGGGAATATTGAGAAGGATTTTAAATATATGAGATGTTTATTAGTGAGGAATTGCTTGGATATGAGGCTTCAACTCGATACCACAGAGAAATTCTTCATATTTTTTACATTCAGTCAATGGCATGTGTTTTTTTTTTTAACAAGGAACGTATGAAAATCCAAAAAATGGTTTATCCAATAGTTAAGCAGAGATGAGCAGAGAAATGTGTTGAAACTCTAGTGAGAGCAGATGTTTTTCAGCAGTGTGAGCATTTTGTGCAACGGCGCATTAAAAAGATCTACTTTCAGTTTTAGTTGAACCTGCACTATTTCACATTGTGAGCATCAGATTGGTGAAACAAATGCAAATCCACTGCTGGACACATCAGTTTCAATGAAAACACAATAGGCTGTTAAGTTTTCAACAGTATGTGTTGCAGGCTTGGTTTTTTTTGCATTGGGCTGCATTACAAGGATGCTGCCTTGTATTTGTGACTTGTTTTTCAGCATCAACAAAACTTTGCATGTGTGGCAAAAAATACTTAAACTTGAAAGCTCAGCACAGTGCAAACAGAGCGAAAGATGGAGCAGGCCCAAAGTCTGATGTCCATCAAATGTCATGACAGTCAATTTGAGGTTAAGGTGTCCCACGCATTGTTTGATTACAGTGTGTGTGTTGATGACAGACGGTGACAGTGATGCTTGAGTAATATGCCAACAATGCTGCACGGCTCCTTTCAAGTGCTTATCTCAGTGTCATATTTTATTTGCTGCTGCCAATGTAGATCCATGCAGGTGCTTTTGTAGTTTTTGGAACTGCTAAAAACTCAGAATGCATTCACAGTTCATATTAATTTACTGGTAGTAAAAAGGAAATCCACAGCTTATAAAGTCTGTTTTGTACCTGATACAGTTGTTCATAACAGAACAGATGTGTGGGGGATGTATAGGTTGAGACAAACTCTGTGAAACGTAGTCCAATTAAACTGTTTCAAACCTCTTAGATGACATGCAAGATGACACCAAAATAATAAATGTATATGTTCTTTTTATTTGTTGTAGGATTATGAGATCCAAACTAAGCAACTGTAGCAGACTCAGATGAAGAGCTCTTACATGAGCTCAACTTGAATGCATTTAATTTAATTTTGTGTTTTACAGGACTGTTTTCCATAAAAAGGACAAGGACATATTTTTTTTTTGCTAAGCACATGATCAAGGGTGGAAAACATCAAAAGTTGGCTGAAATTATTTGTGAAATGTTACGAGGGGAAACAATTTCTATACAGAAAGTAGCATTCAAGCTTAACATCACAAGAATGTGCGCTGGGTATTTATTACGAGTGTAACTGGCTATCTTATGAAGTTCCTGCAGCTAAAGAGAGAAAAACTAACTTATAAGAGCTGTTAGAACAACAGCACAACCACTGTCTTGTTATAATCGTATTTTCCATCCAAAAATCATATTACAGTAGCTGTGCTGTATCACCCAAGGGGAGGAAATGCTTGTGGTAGTAAACGCCTTTACAGTGTAATTCAGTAGACAATAGAAGCACTGCTGGCAGCTTATCTGCTCATCAGGATTTCGTCACACTCCGACTTTTGAGTTTTTGATAACACGCAAGCTTTTTAGTTCCAAATATCAGATTTTCTTCTAAAAGGCTATTTTGAAATGAAACCCTTCATATGAAAACTAAAATGTATAGTCAACATTGTTTGTGTAGCTGTACATTCTGTATGTATAGGTGTGTGTGTGTGTGTGTGTGTGTGTGTGTGTGTGTGTGTGTGTGTGTGTGTGTGTGTGTGTGTGTGTGTATGTGTGTGTTCCTGAGCCTGTTTATCAAGATGTGTGTGTGGCCCTTCCTGTCAGGGTTCTATTTCCCCTACCGCCATGTTGACACACGTGTGCTTGGAGTGATAACTGTGGGAGGTGAAAAGGGCAGGGCACATCATACGTCATGCTTTCATCACTGTATGAATATAAAGACCACCCTACACACACACACACACACACACACACACACACATATACAATTTTTTCTCTTTCAAGCCTTTACCCAGCAGCCACTGCGGAAAGGTGTAGTTTGGTGGAGGTTAGAGAGTTCACATTCCAAGTAGAGAACATGAGGCCAAACGGTGTCCTTGAGTGAAATTTATTACTATAGTTTTAGATGTTTCGTCACCTTTGAGTTAGTATTGACTTAGTTAGATTCTGTTGTCCAACATGCAAATGCTGTTTTAAAAAATGCAGTTTTTCAGAGCCACAGATTTTATTTTGTCACCAATTTCCTGCTAAGTCAATGTTATTGCCTCCACTTGTGGTCGGTTTGTAAGGGCACGGGGTCAAATCCAAAAATATAACGTTGACAGGAAGGTGGCGGGGCCCATGATGCAGGTGGCAGGCGTTCAGACAAAGCCATGGCCTCACACTCTGCAGATCCCCACCCGGTCGCAAAGAAGCGTGTCATCTGCAGCTCGGGAAACAATAACATTCTCGCTCAGGGACTTTCAACCCCCCCCTTAACCAGCTAGACAAAAGCAGAAAGAGAAGAAGGAGGAAGAAAGAAAAAAAAGTTCCCCCTTGATAAGGCACAACCGCTCAGACACTTCCAGAGGCCCTCTTCATTTGTTCAGCTGCCTGATGGAAAAGTACAGGACTCTGGCCCACAACCAACCCACTCGCTTGTATGGTAGCATCTCATCTTCCTGAGCTGCAGCTCTGTGTGTAGAATTAGTGCAACTCAATTTGTGAAAACAACTGGCGCATGACGTTCCGTCAGACAAATCCCTGTTTGTGCAAACGTTCTCACGAGGGACAACTTCACATCATGAGTGGTGACACAGCAGGTCCAAAAACAAACCGGGGAAGGAATACCCAGACAGTAGACACTGAAATATCACAGCTAAAGGACAGAGTACCCAATAGCTTTGAGAAATAAAAGGCCCTTCAATCAGCTTGACATGACAAATCAGCTATTTGTCATGTACTTCCATGCACCAATCAGATTTGAGCAATAATTGACTACAAATCTTATACTTGGTCCTGAACTTTAATTCTAACTAATATAATCATGTGTATAATGTTAAGGGGAAATACTTGATTTGGAACCAAGCTAAATTTTCAGGGGCTCTTAAGGACAACACTCAGTAAAGACGCAGTATTTGAAGCACATAGAGTAATTTATCAATTCTATAAACCCAGTTTCAAAGCTGGCACAGTCAATTTTTTGGAATGAAAATTGATCAAATGACTTCTCATTGGATCTCATGCATTGTTTTTGGGCAGTTTTCAGCAAAAAGCTGCCAAATGAGGACAGACAAAGTTAGCAACCGTATGGTGAACAGTGGAGCGTTTAGCTGCTGATGAATGTGATATTTCTCTTAGGAATAAGTGGAGACCATGAAAGAGCTAAAAGGAGTGTAAATATTAGGCTTACATTTGCCAGGTGGCCAGAAACATACTCCAAATGATTGCTAATGTTGCTATGCATCTGCTGGTTGTGTAAATGGGCAACCGTTTGCAAACACTTTTGCTATATTACCTTAAAAGATGAACATTTAGTTTTGAAAGGTTCTATCTGGTGCCCTCAAGTGGCCAAAAAATGATTGCAGTTAATTACAGCTTGCTCTCTCACTTTCCTAAAAGTGTTTTAAGAGGCACTGGCACTCTCATGTTAGTAACAGTTGTATTTGCTTTGGCTGGACTCCAGAGTTTCTCATTACCAACTGATCTTTGATTGACAGGAAATGACGGCTGTACTGTGATTGCACATCTGAAGCTGAAGTGGCCTTGAATGCCCACTCAATCAAAGGATTTGACGTATTTCTGTGTCCTTTCCAAACATGGGTCACTTTCAGCACAGACAGCGGACTACAGGGACAAATATGATTAACTCACGTCACCAGTGAAGGTAACAAGAGGCTACCTTTGTCGATCACATGGGGACAAAGATAGCTAATGGCTATTTTTGGGTTTGAAAGTGGTCTGCTTGTTGGGTCTTGTGTCAGAGGATTATATTTCAAGGTTTAAGTTCCACTAGATAGTATTTATTTTTATATAGGAAAGGTTATATTTAGATGTTATACTACTGATGGCTGTGTTATTGCAGAGACAGTCTCTTGACTAGTCTCTGGTATACAGTTAGAACATTAGGCCAGGATAAGGGCCATGTTTAGGTATTTGAGACTGGAAATATAAGTATCAGGTTAGAAATGATTGAACCTGTTTGGTTCAGCTCTCGTCAACCTAATTTCTAGCTGCCACAGGACTCAGCATTAAAAAAAATTCAGATAAACTGTATTCTACTTACATAGCACCAAATAGTAAAGTTACAGACAGGGCACAAAATAAGCCCAGCCAATGTGCAAGTGGCTGGAAGATTTGTTTCACTCACAAGTCAAAAAAACAATGGTCTATTAAGTGGCTTATACATTCACCAGTCATTTGGCCAGTGGATAAAAAAGTTAATTTTTCACCCTTGTTACAGACTGATGTTAACCTGTGAAGAAGGTTAGCAAAAGACCCAGATATTTCTCTCAGGAGTTGTTGGATACAAAAACAGAGCTAACATTTATCAAGTGCCCAAAAGTATGACTCCAAGTGAATGTTCCTCAATATCTGTTAGATGTGTAAACAGGCAGTTGCTTCCTACATTTTCCATGCCAATGTTGTGTTTCGAGTTTGTTGTGATGCCCCCAAGTGGCCAAAAAACTATCAATGCAGGTTTAAATGACTAATTAACTGTAGCCTGTACACATTATCTAATAATACATTAAATGGTATACATTAGAATAAGAATAAAAACTACTTACGTCTTTCCATTTTCTTTCTGGATTACCATGACACCAATTAGATGTTTTTTATTTGAACTACATACTACTTTCATCAGCTACACTTAGGTCAAAACAGACAGTGTGAGTCCAGTTCATAAATATGTCACACCAGATGGCCTGTTAATCCTTCTTTACTGTGCTGTTTTCAAAAGAATAACACTCAAAACAGAAGACAATATCCAGGCTCAGGAGGACCCAAGCTGTGCAATAACTGACAAACAGGTTTCTCCATCTGCACGTGTCCCCTGTTTTCTCCGAAACCCTTTTGGGACACGTGTGGGTCATGGCGGTGGTCCCTCCAACCCAGTCAACCGTTAGCCTGTTTGGGTTTGATGCGGACAGACCCCAACAGCAGGACAGGGGCAGGGGGTTCCTTTCATGAGCATGTGAATGTCAACAGCAGCCTCCGCCACCAACAACCTGCCCCTAGACCCATTAGCGTGCAGGGGCCAGAAAAATAGACGACAGAAAAACACATTGCATAATCCATTATGTAAGAAGCCTCTGAAATTAATAGCTTGGAGCAGGGAAGCGGAAGAATCGGGAAATTATGTCGAGGCCTTGCTGTATTGTGTTGTCGCCCTTGCATGAGGGGCACACAGGAGGGCTCAGAGGATTCATAAACGAGAACGTTACTGCTTGTCATGGCTAGACAGTCTGAAAAGGACAATTTAGAAAACTAACAATACACAACAATTGAAGGATAAATGATGTGGACACATGGTCACTTTTTAAAATAGAGGGACATGGTAGCCAAAAAAACTTACAACAGTAAAGTTCATTAGTTCAGCTCAGCAATCATTATGTTGAATACTGGTGGCAGTTTTATCCTGGAAACAACATTTCTGAGTTCTTTGCAAATTGCAAACTTTTACTAATTCTGACATCACTCACACAGTGATGATGTTTTGGAAGACTAAAATGATAAAGTTGGGCAAGTAAGACTAAACCTTGGTCACTTTGTTGTAGAAAATTATTTTCAGCATTTCATTCAATCTACTTGTGTAAGATTGATCAGGACAATTCAGAAAAAAGTAAATTTAATGAACTTTTAATTGCTTTCATGTGATTCATTTGACTGTCTTGTTATCACAGTCTTGGTAGCAAAGCCCACCGATCTGAGGTAAAGCTTGGGTACAAAAATTGTAAGCAAAGGTTTCCGAGATAAGAGAAGACTTGTTTAGTATGTAATGTTTGAAAACATCCACGTCCGACTTTTCTGAGATAAGAAGGAACCTATTACAGCACTCATCTCGCTTCTCACAGTGTGAAAGGGCGATGACATTTCTGCACACAGATCATACCTGATAACAAAGCTACAGGTTTGTTCATTGCAAGTGAAGGGATCTCGTAATGTATGTATGAACATGAGGAATGATCAAGGCAAAAACCCATTCCACGGTTATATCTTTTTTGACTTTTCAACCTAGGTCTAAGAGGAGTGATGTCTCCTTAGCAACAAAAAAGAGACACTAAAAAACCAACACAACCATTTCAAGTATAAGCAAAACTTGGTCTGAGGGTCTTTTTTTTGGCCTTTATCTAGTAGTTACAAAAAAACAGGCAAGAGCATATGATCGAAATACAGAAAAGAAGGCCTAGGCACCATCTGGTAAAAACTTCTCATTAAACCATGTACTGGAAAATTAAATTGACTGATGGTGACGCTAGATGAAAAGTCCAATAGTTGTTGAGAAAATGTCACTTAAAACCAATAAAATGAATCTTAAGATGACCTCATGCTACAGGCAGGGCAAAAAGTCAGTTTACTGTGTTCTGCAAACCCACATTTGAAAATAAATTCACTATTTGCTTAACATGAATACACAGACTGCATTAAACATGTACACTGGAACCTCTAATTAATTAGAACATTATTTATGCTCGGCAAAGGCTTGTTTGGACCTCCATAATGGAGTCTGAAGTGCTTGCTTTGGAAAATATGCCTCCATGTCTGTCCTTATCAACACATATTTGTCCATGTCAGGGTGAACTGTTGCTTATCAAACTCAAGCTCTATTTATAAACTTTATAACTTATATTAACCTTTCTTAATGCAAAACATTTTTGTTTGTATGCCACTAATGGCTTAGACTTTTAAGTATTCCAAAATGTGTAATTCCTTTATTAGTCCATAGACTAGAGTCTATTCTTAGACTGTCTTCACTGTCATGGTCAAAATAACATCCATCTGGATAAACAGCAATTTGTAAGAGGTTAAGGGTCTTTGTCAGGCTCTGTGGTCTCTCCCTCTAACAGATGCACTTGCTCTTTTTGTTCTAAATCGAGCAGACAGATGTGGGATTTAGCAAAAACACATACACAGGGGCTGAGCACTGGCCCTACTGTGCTGTTTGTCAATCAAACAGCATCAAAACACAGATGTGGTTATTATCGAAGAAAAAACAGTGGGTGATTGCACCACGGCATTTCCTGGTCTGACTGTGAGCAAGGCACATTCATGGTTAGAGACTTAATTCCCTGCAAGGAACACAACAGATTAAATCACTGCTGGGTTGTGGTTTTCACTCATCATGTGCAGTAAAGTTGTGCCAGTGATCATCCAATTCAAAAGAGCAGACATTTGCTCAGCACACTTGTGTCATTTTGGTGCCAGTTATATAACGAGAGCTCTTGTTTGACTGGTTTGCTCAATGGGAGTGACCCCACAATAACAGGTATGTTCCAGTCCGAAGTTTATGTAAGCTCTATTTGTCAGTATTACACGCAAGTTCAAACCATCAAGTTCAACAGTGTTTGAACAGAGAGGATGGCTGCTGGTGGTTCAGTCGCATGCCATCGAGCCAATTTTAAATCTTAATTACTAGGAGAAACAACTATGGGGCAGAGTTACAATCATCTGTTTGAGGTTAAAGACAATTTACTTCTTATTGCTTAATTTTTGGCATGCTGATCGCTTGTTAAAAACTGTGTGACTCACTCTTGGTCATTTTAATCCAATTTGTCAACCAAAGACTAAATGAAGTCCAAGATGACATGTCTGGTGAAAGTTTGTGGTACAGAAAAGGTTTACTTTTTTTTTTTAACAGCTAAGAATCCATGATTGCAACTTAATGAAAAAAGTAACTAAAACTAAAAAGCAGATGTCAGAAAGTGCTCTTAAAATGCCAAATGTTAAGAAGAAACGTCAGAGCAATATAAATTGCTATCACAAGGCCGGAAGCGCCTTTATTGCCTCTTTCATCTTGTTAGGTCAAACATAATTTCAATGTAGACTTAACGTGAGCTCACTGATTTCATTATCTTTATTGCGAGAGATTAAGGGACCCCCAAATAATCTCACGTTCATGCACGTGAGGGCTATTCAGGTTACTCCTTTATTGCCTTTAGGTCATTTCAGGCTAAATGCAAACAGTAAAATATACAATTCAGGTTTTTATATCAGTCCCACATGTTTTGTGTTTTCGTATACAACTATAATCTCAGGACAATTTATTTATGTTAAATTATTGTTTTTCAGTATTGACATTATATGCACACTTTTGCAGCAACCCCATGTAACAAGATAAGAAATGTTCATAATGTACACCACTTTCTGCTAGTAATATAATAATGCACCACATTTTATAGATTTGAACATTACTTTTGTGTTACTCTGCAGCTGCCAGTGATGATGCAAATGATAATGATAAGTACGTGTCTGAAATCTTTGTTTACTGCTCACAATTAAGTTAACTATTGAGTGTTAGTAAATGAATTAATGACACACATTAATAAAACAGTGCCATATGCTTCTTAATGTTAATAGTTACAACTGTGCTGCTACTCAATTGCGCTCTTTTACTAAGTACAACATAATGCTTTTTTTTCACTGGCCAAAACTAAAGCAATAACGCCAAAGTTGAAAAAGAAGACAGAAAAAGAAAAGAAAACTTGGAAGCAGAACAACAAACCAACTTAAAGACATGCAACATCTGACATATTGTTACGTTTTACCTTATGTTTAATGTATTAGCAAGTGGTTGAGTATTCACACATCCAGCAGATAGATAGCGACATTAGCATTCATTTTTGAGTCGTATATATATATATATATATTTAAGTCAAATATTCACTTTCTTTTAGCTTGTTTCTATACTACACTAACTCCTGAAGAAAATATGGATACTTAGGTTTAGCTAACATTAGCTTGATGTTGAAGTTTCTTAACAAGATAAAAAAAAGGGGCTAAAAAGCCGTGGAGCTGTCATGTTCTCTGTGGGTTCACAGTAAGTGACTTTCTTTTAGATTATACATAGCCATTTGATTGGAAAATGTACGAGTAGAACTTATGTTCCATGTGATATGCATTCGACTTTACTTCATTTTTCTATACATACAAAAAATGGGCACAGTATGTTGGCAAAATTAAAATGATTCCATCCCATTATCATAACACTATGCCCACACGTGGTCCTAAAATTAATCTTATTCACTTTTTCTCTGCTGTGCTGTATCTGAAAATAAAATCAATGAAGACAGTTACACATTGTGTGGTGCCACAATGTAATTGTCTGCTCAGCCTCTCACCTCTCTCCCACTCTACAAGTGAAAGGCATTTTCCATTTCAGCTAAATAGGTCACCCGGCTTTGTAAGCCAGGTTTCACACAGTTGGGACGTGCAGTTCTGCATCTCGGCCTGCAAATCCCTCAGTCTCAGATTTGTACCGCCTAGCTCATTACCTATCAGGTAATGATAGTCCACAGCATTTACTTGTTGCTAAACACACTGAGAGCAGTACGAAATGCATATTATGCTGTCGAGACCCACTTACCTGTTGGCTGAAACTAAACCTAATTATTCAGAGTGTCAGAGTGTTTAATCGTTGTCAGCTGAAGGAAGGCTCCTCTCATGTGAGTTTCAGTGCTTTGATTCAGAACATGAGACAGCCTATGTCACGTACCACCAAGATATGAGTCTGGCTAATCTTGCTGCGGCACAGTGAGCATCCCTGCAACATCAGGACACATCCAACAAGGTGCTAATGGGGTATGCTGGCGTAACTTTTTCGTTATGTTCAGGTGTATTTTTATTTCTGTCTCTTCCATAAGGTAATTCTGAATTTATCCTTGGAAACACTGAGGTAAATACTTTCTGCATGTTTTATGTGCAACGTTGGTAATATTTCTCAAAATGTGCTTTCCACCACACAGGCACTTGGAGACATTTTTACTCCATCACTGATTAGAGGCCAGGTGTACTGTGTTCTTAATCAGCTTGAGGTCCACTGTTGACTTAATCTCATTCACCCCATGCTCAAATAAGAGCAATACTTCAAGATTTGCAGAGTGTGAAGAGTGTGTTTTTTAAAAGTATTTTCAAATCCAAAAACCACAAAGAGAAAAAGTGTGAGGAATGAATTCAATTGTATTATCTAACGTAACATTGGCATATCTGGGTGAGTAACTTACCTACAATAGCAGCCTAGCATTATTTCTATCCATCCATCCATTTTCTGCCGCTTATCCGGATATCGCGGTGTCATTAGGCTGAGCATTGTAACCCAGACATTGGGGTCAATCAATCAATCGGGCATTGGTCAAGGGCATTATTTCTGAGCAAACCAAATTATTTGGTGCAGTTGCTTTGGGAAAATACATGTGCAGGAGTGGAACATGTGCCTTGTGGGAGCCAAGGTGCTAGCATATGAGAATTTAGAGCAATAAGAGCAGCTCTTGTTCTTTACTACTTTTGTTAAAACTGTTTAACATTTATGAATATGTGTGCAGGGATGGGTTCCACAGGCTCTTCTCAGATTGGTCAGAATTGCATTGTCTCAGAATTCAGAGCTTCAGAGGAAGTATGGGTAAAGTAGATAGGGTGGCGACATTGGCTATCTTACACCTTCCTTGTCAGTTCCTGGAAATGTCTGAATGTGTATGCAGGCACTGGAACCCAGGACCCTTCTCAAATTAGCACTGGTCTGTGACAGTTCAAAATGTCATTGTAAAGACAAAGAATGCATACCATAACTTAATTGTGAACAGTTTTCTCTTTGCAGTATTTATAATCACACAATAATAACTAGGCTAGTTATTTGCTTTTTACTTTGTAGATTAAAAATTAGGTCTGAGACCTGTTATCCCTTTTAAGAGGATGACCTGTTTCGGGATTGTCCACGGACCTTAAAAGAAACCAATCTACTTTCACCTCATATTATAACACACTCTTGATATTGTCCAGTTCTCCATAAAGAGCTGTCAGGATAAATTAAAAAATTCTGAAGAGTGGTTCCATGGTGTAATGGTTAGCACTCTGGACTTTGAATCCAGTGATCTGAGTTCTAATCTCGGTGGAACCTGAGCATTTATCTCCTCCAGTGTATTCACTGTGTGACAGCTACCATGCTCAGTTTAGCCACTGCATTACTGGTAATGTCATGCTCTAACTCTGTTATATGCTATCAATATCATATGCTTGTCTGTTAAGATTCGCAAGTGGGTTCCATGTTGTAATGGCAGTCTGAATCCGATCCGAGTTAAAATTTTGATGGAACTCTAGCCTTAAGTGCTGATAGCAGTCTGTTGCTCTTTTAGAGTCATTCAATACCCCACATTTTCAGTTGGCCTTACTTTGTCACTATCTGTAGCCATCCACTAATGACAGTGCATCCCCTCTACGTTTTTCGCCTTTGTTGTAGTTGTGTTTCCATTCTGTGACCTGAATATCAGACAAGAGAGTTTCCCTATCATTACTAATTGCTATGTGGATTATGAATTGTAGGTCTGTCTGTGAAGCAGTAGTCAGGATGGCCGAGCGGTCTAAGGCGCTGCGTTCAGGTCGCAGTCTCCTCTGGAGGCGTGGGTTCGAATCCCACTTCTGACAGTCTGTATTTTCTTTTAGCCTTCCAGTTACCAGTAACATAATATGGGGGAAGTAAGAAAAAGCTGTTGACCTTCGCTGGGTGATGAGCACTTGAACGACAAGCCACAATGTTTCAGTGTCTACACTCTCACAAAGCATTGTGCACAAAGCAATGTCTTGCTGTACAGTAGCTGTGCTACTATGTGTTTGATGAACTGTAAAATGAGTATAGACGCAGTCTTTCAAAGCATTGACTGAAGAACATTTCCAACATCACCTCTTGTCTGCGAATGACACAATAGGTAGATATGCCTGGTGTATGTGTGTTTTTTGACACTTAGACTTTATCCATAAAATTTGGAATTACGTGGCTTGGAAATCACTGAATCCTTTGTGGTTACTGTTTTCTAAGTAGGATATTTGTATTATAAATTATAGTGAAATACCATCGCCATAGGCTAATACGGAAATTGACTTTGTACTCGAGTCGCTTAAGAGACATGATTTGACAAAGTCTGTGGTTCCATGGTGTAATGGTTAGCACTCTGGACTCTGAATCCAGCGATCCGAGTTCAAATCTCGGTGGGACCTGGTTTTTAAGAGGATGCACAGTTTCAAGACCGCAACCAGTCCACCTACCTTCACATGAAAGTAGGAGTTGTCATTAACTGGAAACAGACTGATCACTCTGTCTCATTCTTAATATTGTCCAATTATCTTGAAAAAACCTGTGGTTGTAAATAATGTTAATTGATCATTTAAAGCTAGCTAGGGGTTGTGTTTCTGTGGTGTAATATTTATAGGCTAATCTGGAAACTGACACTGTTCTGCGCTACCTTTCCAAGAGACGCAAAGCATATTATATGGTTCCATGGTGTAATGGTTAGCACTCTGGACTCTGAATCCAGCGATCCGAGTTCAAATCTCGGTGGGACCTGATCATTTTAAGAGGATGTCCAGTTTCAAGACTGTCCATGGACCTTAAAACATACTTACCTTGACCAATGTAACACACTCTTGATATTGTCCAGTTCTCCAGAAACAGCTGTGAGGATACATTAAAGTAATTGAAAGAGTGGTTCCATGGTGTAATGGTTAGCACTCTGGACTTTGAATCCAGTGATCCGAGTTCAAATCTCGGTGGAACCTGAACATTTACCTCCTCCAGTGCATCCATTGAGTAATCATGATCAGTATAACCACTGTATTACTGGTAATGTTATATGCTATTTATAACATATGTGGTGCTACCATGTATGAAATAGTTTGACATTTAGTATAGTTTGAGTTTGAGATTGGGCTCCAAGGTGTAATGGCAGTCTGTGCTCTGAATCCGATCGGACTTCAAATTTTGGTGGAACCTGGTAGTAAGAGCAGGTATGTGTATTGTGGGTATATTGTGTCTTGTTTGTCTGTTCCTATTAAGGTGTGCAGCAAATATTAGGACTGGGGATATAGCATTGTTCTCAAAATGTTGGGGGTTTGTAATAAGTCAGAACTGTAATACAGAAAAACTCAAACCGCTTGAGTGTTGATAGCAGTCATGTTGTTGCTCTTTTAGAGTCATTCAAAACCCCAAATTTTCAGTTTGCCTTACTTTGTCATTCTCTGTAGCCATCCACTAATGACAGTGCATCCCCTCTGCGTTGTCCACCTTGTGTCGTGTTTCCATTCTGTGGCCTGAATAACAGATGAGTCCACCCATCATCGCTAATTGGATTATGAATTGTAGGTCTGTCTGTGAAGCAGTAGTCAGGATGGCCGAGCGGTCTAAGGCGCTGCGTTCAGGTCGCAGTCTCCTCTGGAGGCGTGGGTTCGAATCCCACTTCTGACAGTCTGTATTTTCTTTTAGCCTTCCAGTTACCAGTAACATAATATGGGGGAAGTAAGAGAAAGCTGTTGACCTTCGCTGGGTGATGAGCACTTGAACGACAAGCCACAATGTTTCAGTGTCTACACTCTCACAAAGCAATGTCTTGCTGTACAGTAGCTGTGCTACTATGTGTTTGATGAACTGTAAAATGAGTATAGACCCAGTCTTTCAAAGCATTGACTGAAAGAACATTTCCAACATCACCTCTTGTCTGCGAATGAAACATTAGGTAGATATGCCAGGTTTATGTGTGTTTTTTTTAACACTTAGACCTTATCCATAAAATTTGGAATTACGTGGCTTGGAAATCACTGAATCCTTTGTGGTTACTGTTTTCTAAGTAGGATATTTGTATTATAAATTATAGCGAAATACCATCACCATAGGCTAATACAGAAATTGACTTTGTACTCGAGTCGCTTAAGAGACATGATTTGGCAAAGTCTGTGGTTCCATGGTGTAATGGTTAGCACTCTGGACTCTGAATCCAGCAATCCGAGTTCAAATCTCGGTGGGACCTGTCTTTAAGAGGATGCACAGTTCTAAGATTACCACCTGTTCACCTACCTTGACCTAATGTTGCCATTAGCTGGACATCTCAGACGCATCACTCAGTCCTGATATCGACCTCACTCTTATCAGTCACGCATGATTTTGTCCAATTCTTTTGAAAAAAAAACCTGTGAGGCTACTTTAAAGCTAGCTAGGAGTTGCGTTTAGTAGAGGGAAACCCAATTTCCACCGGGTTCGTCAGCGGCGCGGAACGGCTGTGCTGTGGTCACCGGAGCTGACCATTGCCACTCTAATCAATGAGAGTGACCACACTGGGATCTCCGTGGCACATCTCAGCAGCATCCCAGCCGCAGCTCTCCGCGCTCCAGCGCTATCAATCCGCAGCATTTCTAATTTTGATGGAGCCGTTTCTAAATCGCGTCAAGCTCAACAGTCCAGATTGCACCAGACAGAAAGTCAGACACAGAATCTGCAAGATAAAACTTCCGTCCACTTTCAAAATAAAGCCTCCCAATCGTATTTCAGCAACAAACACAATTAAAAAAGAAGAAAATTACCAAATCAACAAAATTTGAGTAAGTTAACAAAATCGGGCCGTTTAGTTGTGCTGCTACTACAGCAATTACGGTAAACTAAAGGCACTCGTTCGGATTTGATTGGACTCCCACAATTACTGTATTAACAGTGCAACTTCATTTTAAAAGGCAGATTCCTCTCCCAGGGCATGCTTCGTTCCGCTGCCGTAACGCTCCCGATGGGGTTTGACGCCAGGCAGAGGACCTGTTGGAAATCCCAATAATGCTTATAGGCTAATGTGTAAACTGACACTGTTCTGCAGTAGGTTTCCAAGAGACATGAAACAGCTTATATGGTTCCATGGTGTAATGGTTAGCACTCTGGACTCTGAATCCAGCGATCCGAGTTCAAATCTCGGTGGGACCTGGTTATTTTAAGAGGATGTCCAGTTTCATGACTGTCAATGGACCTTAAAACATACTTACTTTGACCAAAGTAAGACACTCTTGATATTGTCCAGTTCTCCAGAAAGAGCTGTGAGGATACATTAAAAAATTCTGAAGAATTGTAGGTCTATCCGTGAAGCTGTAGTCAGGATGCCCAAGCGGTCTAAGGCGCTGCGTTCAGGTCGCAGTCTCCTCTGGAGGCGTGGGTTCAAATCCCACTTCTGACAGTCTGTACTTTCTTCTAGCCTTCCAGTTACCAGTAACACAATATGGGGGAAGTAAGAGAAAACTGTTGACCTTCGCTGGGTTGACAAGCCACAATGTTTCAGTGTCTACACTCTCACAAAGCAATGTCTTGCTGTACAGTAGCTGTGCTACTATGTGTTTGATGAACTGTAAAATGAGTATAGACCCAGTCTTTCAAAGCATTGACTGAAAGAACATTTCCAACATCACCTCTTGTCAGCAAATGAAACATTAGGTAGATATGCCAGGTTTATGTATGTTTTTTGACACAGAAGAAGACTGGAAGACTGGTTCCACGGTGTAATGGAACGGTGGAACCTGAACATTTACCTCCTCCAGTGCATCCATTGAGTAAACATGATCAGTTTAACCACTGTATTACTGGTAATGTTACATGCTATTTATAACATATGTGGCGCTACCATGTATGTAATAGTTTGACACCTGTCTGTTGAGTTTGAGATTGGGCTCCAAGGTGTAATGGCAGTCTGTGCTCTGAATCCGATCCAATCCGACTTCAAATTTTGGTGGAACCTGGTAGTAAGAGCAGGTATGTTTATTGTGGGTATACTGTGTCTTGTTTGTCTGTTCCTATTAAGGTGTGCAGCAAATATTAGGACTGGGTATATAGCATTGTTCCCAAAATGTTGGGGGTTTGTAATAAGTCAGAACTGTAATACAGAAAAACTCAAACCGCTTGAGTTGCCTTACTTTGTCACTCTCTGTAGCCATCCACTAATGACGGTGCATCCCCTCTGCGTTGTCCGCCTTGTGTCGTGTTTCCATTCTGTGGCCTGAATAACAGATGAGTCCACCCATCATTGCTAATTGGATGGTGAATTGTAGGTCTGTCTGTGAAGCAGTAGTCAGGATGGCCGAGCGGTCTAAGGCGCTGCGTTCAGGTCGCAGTCTCCTCTGGAGGCGTGGGTTCGAATCCCACTTCTGACAGTCTGTATTTTCTTCTAGCCTTCCAGTTACCAGTAACACAATATGGGGGAAGTAAGAGAAAGTTGTTGACCTTCACTGGGTGATGAGCACTTGAGCGACAAGCCACAATGTTTCAGTGTCTACACTCTCACAAAGAAATGTCTTGCTGTACAGTAGCTGTGCTACTATGTGTTTGATGAACTGTAAAATGAGTATAGATTCACTCTTTCAAAGCATTGACTGAAAAAACATTTCCAACATCACCTCTTGTCTGTGAATTACACATTAGGTAGATATGTCAGGTTTTGTGTGTTTTTTGACACTTAGACTATACATTAAAGTAATTGAAAGAGTGGTTCCATGGTGTAATGGTTAGCACTCTGGACTTTGAATCCAGTGATCCGAGTTCAAATCTCGGTGGAACCTTAACATTTACCTCCTCCAGTGCATCCATTGAGTAATCATGATCAATTTAACCACTGTACTACTGGTAATGTTATATGCTATTTATAACATATGTGGCGCTACCATGTATGTAATAGTTTGACACCTGTCTGTTGAGTTTGAGATTGGGCTCCAAGGTGTAATGGCAGTCTGTGCTCTGAATCCGATCGGACTTCAAATCTAGTAAGTAGATCAGATGTTGATACTGACTGTCTTACACCTTCTTTATCACTTGCATGCAGGCCCTTCTCAAATTGGTCCCAGTCTGCTGAGAATTTCATTCCGGAGACAAAGAGCTTATGAACTAATTATGTTTTCTCTTTACAGTATTTATACTCGCACAATAACAACTAGGCTAGTGTTGCACAATTCTATTTGGATTGAAATAAATAAGTCTAACATAGCATGCACAGTCAGGATGGCCGAGCGGTCTAAGGCGCTGCGTTCAGGTCGCAGTCTCCCCTGGAGGCGTGGGTTCGAATCCCACTTCTGACAGCATGTACTTTTCATAATAGGCCAAATAGTTGCTTTAACACAACATTCATAAAGACAAAATTGACAAAAACAGCAAGAAAGTATCAGTGTCTACACTCTCCATAACTGTACACAAAGTGGTGTGTTGGTGTACAGTAGCTCTACAGCTATGTCCTTGATGAAATGTAAAACTAGTAGACCCGGTTCTCCAAAACATTCAATGAATCAGCATTTCCAACAAGCCCTCTTATCTGTGAACGGTACATTAACTAGCTGTGCCATGTTTATGTGTGTTCACCTGTGGCTACACAGTCACTGTATGATCCAGTCTACCTGACATTATTTATTATTAGCCTGTCTCAAATATCATATTGGATAACTTGATAACTAGAGCTAAAAGACCTTCATGTGACAGACTTTTTCCACATGAACCTCTGTATTGCTGCTCATTTCTGTATGCTATCTCTGTCTAATACTATTTATAATATATTTTAATGACAATAACATACATATTGTATTGCACTTTACTTAATATTGTATTCCATACTTTTGTCTGGAAACCAACATAAACATCTGTGTACTGAATTGTTGGTTATAGCACCTTATATGTACAATTTGGAATTACATTACTTGTAAATAACATTAATCTTGAAGTGAAAGCCTGGCCAAAAGAGGAGGCTGAGCAAGTAACACAAATTAAATACGTTAATTGTTAGGCAGTAAAGGTTCACTTTTAAAATGTTATCCACTGTGTTACTGGTATTGCATATGCTATCTGTATTCAAGGATCTGAATAACATATGTGGAGATAACATGTATGGAATAGGTCATGAAGTGTATCCCGTGGCATAACGGAATCTAGCAATCTGATATCAAATCTAGGTGGAGCTTTGTAACAGTAAATTTGGGTCAAGTGGATTTAAGGTTCCTTCATGTTTGTTGGTTGTCTGGAAATGTATGAATGTGTGTGCAAAGGGTCATACAAAGGACTGTTGTGAAATTCGAACTGGTCTGTGATCGGTCAGAATTGCATTGTAAACATACGGAATGCATACCACAACTTAAATGTGAATGGTTTGCTCTTTACAGTATTTATACTCATATTACAACAGCCAAATCTAGTTCTTCGGTAAGTGTTGTACAGATTAAGAAATCATGTGACTAACTGTGAAATGGTGTGCTACAGTCAGGATGGCCGAGCGGTCTAAGGCGCTGCGTTCAGGTCGCAGTCTCCCCTGGAGGCGTGGGTTCGAATCCCACTTCTGACAGCAAGTGTTTTTCATAATAGGCCAAATAGTTGCTTTAACACAACATTCATAAAGACAAAATTGACAAAAACAGCAAGAAAGTATCAGTGTCTACACTCTTTACAACTGTACACAAAGTGGTGTGTTGGTGTACAGTAGCTCTACAGCTATGTCCTTGATGAAATGTAAAACTAGTAGACCCGGTTCTCCAAAACATTCATTGAATCAGCATTTCCAACAAGCCCTCTTATCTGTGAACGGTACATTAACTAGCTGTGCCATGTTTATGTGTGTTCACCTGTGGTTACACAGTCACTGTATGATCCAGTCTACCTGACATTATTTATTATTAGCCTGTCTCAAATATCATATTGGATAACTTGATAACCAGAGCTAAAAGACCTTCATGTGACAGACTTTTTCCACATGAACCTCTGTATTGCTGCTCATTTCTGTATGCTATCTCTGTCTAATACTATTTATAATATATTTTAATGACAATAACATACATATTGTATTGCACTTTACTTAATATTGTATTCCATACTTCTGTCTGGAAACCAACATAAACATCTGTGTACTGAATTGTTGGTTATAGCACCTTATATGTACAATTTGGAATTACATTACTTGTAAATAACGTTAATATTGAAGTGAAAGCCTGGCCAAAAGAGGAGGCTGAGCAAGTAACAAAAATTAAATACATTAATTGTTAGGCAGTAAAGGTTCACTTTTAAAATGTTATCCACTGTGTTACTGGTATTGCATATGCTATCTTTAATTCAAGGATCTGAATAACATATGTGGAGATAACATGTATGGAATAGGTCATGAAGTGTATCCCGTGGCATAATGGAATCTAGCAATCTGATATCAAATCTAGGTGGAGCTTTGTAACAGTACATTTGGGTCAAGTGGATTTCAGGCTCCTTCTTGTTTGTTGGTTGTCTGGAAATGTATGAATGTGTGTGCAAAGGGTCATACAAAGGACTGTTGTGGAATTCGAACTGGTCTGTGATTGGTCAGAATTGCATTGTAAACACACAGAATGCATACCACAACTTAAATGTGAATGGTTTGCTCTTTACAGTATTTATACTCATATTACAACAGCCAAATCTAGTTCTTCGGTAAGTGTTGTACAGATTAAGAAATGATGTGACTAACTGTGAGATGCTGTGCTACAGTCAGGATGGCCGAGCGGTCTAAGGCGCTGCGTTCAGGTCGCAGTCTCCCCTGGAGGCGTGGGTTCGAATCCCACTTCTGACAGCATGTTTTTTTCGCTGTAAAGACATAGAAGATTGTAACACAATATTGGGAAAAATAAGAGCTGACCTTCACTGGATGAAGAGCACTTGACAAAAAAAGCACGAACATTTCAGTCTCTACATTCTTAACGTGAGACTGTTGACAGCGACGAAGTTGAGCATGTAGCAAAAGTATTTTGGTCAACCAGCAAAGGTTGTTTTTTCACTAAATTATCCACCGTGTCATTGGTATTATTTATGTCATATGTTCTGTATAACATAATGGGTGTATAAACATAAATCTGAAAGGTTAGAATTATTCATGTTTAAAGTTTGTTGTCAAAATTGTTATATTTCAAATATCATTTGAAGTTGATGACTTTTGTCCGCATCAAGTTGTTTTTTCTAATTAAGGTTATCACTGTGTTGCTTTCATGTTTTTTCTACAGTGCAACAACATAAATCATAGATCATAGAAACAGTTACTAAGTGGAACGAGGCTTTGACCCTTTAGTTAGCGTGCAATGTATTTTCAATCAAATAATACAGATGACATGCAGTACGAGTTATTTTTAAACACTGGTGATTCCTAACTGGGTTCTTGTGAGGATGATTACGAAACTGAAAGGGCCAGGAATAATTTTCGTGGGACTAGGCACACAAAAAAAATCATCCTACAGTCCAAAGACTTGCAAGTTTAGTGAACTGGGAGATCTAAATGGTCTGTAGTTGTGATTGTAATATTTATATGTGGTTGTATGTCCGCAGTATATGATGTGTCTGTCAGGGTGTATGACCGAGGCACGCTGGGAACAATAATTTTAATTAGTTCTTTTATTTATTAGTTTTTTTGGGGGTTTTTTAATATGGAGGGTGCAGAAAGAGTTTGCTGTTCACATAGAAACATTTAAGTCAGATATTAGGAGAAAGCATGGGAGAGGATTAAATAGCCTTGTATCAGGATCAGCTTGAGGCTTTCCGCATTTCTTTTCTTTCTTCTTGTAATCCAATGTGGGACGGGCCAAATATCTGACATCATATGGAAATAAAAAAATAACTCTATAAATGCCTGTTTTGCTCATTTTCTATTGACCAGTTCATGAAAACAATGCCTGGTGATTGGTAGTTGTCTCCTTGGAATAGATTTAAAAATGGTAGAATATCCGGTGACTGACCAGACAAAGAAAGGAGTGCCTCATTGAATCACTCACAGTACCACCCACATTGTTGGATTGACAGGTGAATTCTGGGATGTGTAGTGCAGAAAATAAGGCAGTTAGGGAGCAACATACTGTAGTGGCATATTTAAAATATACACATGCAGACTATCAGTCACAGTGCTGATAACTGAAACAGTACTAAATCATGAGCAATGATGAAATAAGCTTTCAGAAATTCTGTCAATAATTTACTAAGTACCAAAAGAAGAAGTAATCATTAGATAATAGAATGACCTATTTCAATGTTATAAAGCTCTATTTCATTATTTTATTTCCATTATTTATTCATCTGTAGATTTTTTAAAAATGTATTTATTTTTTGATTAATCGATTAATTGTTTGGTCTATAATATGTTGGAAAACTGTCAGAAATGTCCATCTCATTTTCACAGCAAATAAAGTGATGCCTAAAGATGAATTGTTTTGTAAGGCCAACAGATATACAATATACTCAGTTTACAATGATATAAAATAGTAACAAATCAAACTATAATTAGGGAATGACTGGTTTAAATAATGAATCAAAACATAATTTATTAATTAATCTGCTAATCATTGCAGTTGTGTTATTGTTAAAACCATGTGAGCAGCACATTAAGGGTAGTTTAACGCAATGTGTCATTTTATAAACTCTGTTTTTAAAAAGTAACTATATATATATATTTTTTTTTTTAATCTTTATTTTTAATCTTATTTTGAAAGCAATATTTCCCTCTGATATATGTGCATGTATAAGTATATGTATATATGCACTTCAGTATAATTATTATACTGAAGTGCAACAACATCAAGTGCAATGTTAATGGTGACACTTTAATGACAAATGTGTATTTTTTTGTGGTATTTATTTATTTATTTGAGTTAATGCATTGAATGTGTTGTTTTAATGTTTGCACTGAACTGGAGTAGCTCTCCAAATCTCATTGTATAACGACGTACAATGACAATAAAAGCTTTCTATCTTCTAGCTATGAAATATAGTTATAAAGTTATAAAGTGATATAAAATGATAACAGTACCTCCAGTACTACAATAACTGAGTTCCAAGTTATTCCATCAAGCTTATTGGTCAAATTCCACCTCTTAAAATATGCATGTTTTTTAATTCTCTACTTCCCCTTTAAAACATAATAGCAGTGCATTGGAAAAGTGAATCGCCCTTTTTTCCCTACAACGTGGCCAGCCGGAATGTAAACAAAGGATCTGAATCACTAAAGGCTCACAATCATTAAATAAACCTTCTTTTTTTCCCCCTAATCTTTAAAAACACTTTCTCAAACACCCTTTCGCCAGTACAAATATGCACAAGCGACTGATTATCATATCTTAAGATAATAGAGATGAAGAAATAGGCGCAATTAAAACTGAAGTCAAAAACGCTTAAAACGTCTCAATTAAAGGCAGCGGACGTTTTTTTTAAACTCATGGCAGTTTAAGTATCTTTTCAAGCCGGTAACCTGTAAAGAGGGTAATTGAGAGAATAAAGAACCCCCAGCAGAGGAAGGCGGTGTAACACGACGCTTCAAGAGTTGCCATCATCACATGGCAGATGGAAATTTCCACTCAGTCTCCTTGCTTGTTAAATGGGAAGGGTCTCCAACTCTTGTTTCCACTAGTCCGCCTCCTCCTTCGCTTGCTGCAGCTGTCCGCCTCACTAAAACCCTCGGTAAGACCCAACATTTACACATCTACTCTTTACTTTCTTTTTTTTCCCTTCTTCTTTTTTTTTTTTTTTTTAACTACCCCGCATGTGATTTGCTGGTTAATTCGGACCTCCATATTTGATGTTGCGGAAGCGGGTAGTTTAATTCTAATGATTTATTTAACTTGTATAAGCGTCTCTGAGGATTTATTGGTGTGTTATTGGAGGAAAACACGTAAGGAAATAAATGACTGCTTACATGTGCATGACTTTAACTGATTTTAAACCGATGTGACTTTTTTTGGAAAATGAATAGAAAGCTTAAATGTACTAACAAACCTTAAACGTTAGACAAGGAGCAACAGTAGCAGCAGTGGAGCGCTTCCTGCAGGGTGTTGCCTGAAGTCAATATAAAGCTTCGTTAAAGCGCCAAACACGCGTCTTTATTTATACCAGATAATTACTCTTTATCCTGGTGCATTTACAGTAATGTCCTCTTTCCCCCCCTCATGCATACATTTGTCTATCTTTTCTCCCCAGTTTATCATATGAACTGAAAGTGCATGCGTGTTGCTTCTTCCGCGTTTACTGAGAGAAAAACACAAAGGGACTATTATTTGTTTGCATTATTTTAGTCTGCCTCTTTTGCTCCTAACAACCTGTGTGCAATTCATACATCACAGCGGATATTAATTAGAGTGTTTGTTTTCATGAGGTAACTAGAGGAATAAGTAAGAGTGAGAAAAAAAGCTGAAATATGAATCATGGATTTATGTAACTGCAGACAGTAGCATGCTGAGTGTGGCCTGCACTCACTGAGGTCTAATAAATATATAATGAGGCAGTCACAGGCTCAAACTGTTGCCTGCTCTGGTTCTAACTGTTGTGCAAAATTGTTGAGATCAGTTTAACTTGATGGTGTAAGTGCAACACATTCTTTCTGTTATACCTTTATATGTTTTACCTCTTCATATCTAATTTACTGCAGTTTAATTCAGGCCCTCCTGTCTTTGATTCTAGCCAGTAATCATTTGGGAAAGAACATCTGGAGGATCTGATGTTAAGAAAGTATCATTAAGGTGTAGAGTGGGATTTTTCATAGTGTGCCTTCGCTTCAGTGCTTTTCAGACATTTGCTCAGTTGTTTTCATTGTCTTTACTGTGATCCCTTATGTTCATCCTTGTTTAAAGCCAGTTTTTAGTTAAGCATTTGAAGCAACACGCCCCATAATCCCCCGCCTCATACAGCAGAGTTACTGCTTTTGACTGAAAACAAAGAGCAGATTCAACTAGGAGAATATGGCTTATGCATATTTGAGCGGTGAGTTCAGTGTGTATCATTGCCATTCTGACCGCTAAAAATACATACACGGTTGCCACACAGTATATATATACACTGTCAAACCTGCTCTCTATGCACCTTGCATAATACTGATCTAGTAATGTTTTCTCTCAATGAAGCGTTGCCTATGCCTTTGTCAAATGCCTTAAGTGTGTGTGTTGTGTGGTTGTTAAAGCTGTGAGGTGCACACTCATGGTGTCTCAGCAAAGGCTGCACACACTCAGAATAGTTCTCTTCAAATGAATGTGCTTAACTTAAGATGAAGAAACAGAACATAAGAAAGAACACAAATGTGACGAGGGACGACCAGTCTTTTAAAAAGCATTGCAGGTTAAATAAGGTGTATGTAAATTGATAAAATTTTTAATGGTAATCTGTAGATTGCATTATTAATATCTTTTGTTTAAAGGGTTACTCCAGCTGGTAGTATATAGTAGTTTAGTATATCACTTCCATAAAGTTGGGAGACTTGCAAGAGATAAATTGGAATAAGAAGAGTCAAAACTGAAGCAGCAGAAGCTAAAATAACCTGACTTTTAGTCCCTAGTATGTGTCCTACATTCCCACAGTGCAACTGGATGGTGTCTGGAACCCTTTTGCCTGCTAAATGCTTACACATTTCAACTTCCATTCCTCCAGTTTGAAATGCAGGCTATCTGTTAAAAATATTTTGGTTCCAAGCTCAAGCCTAGATAAGCCGAATGATGTCACAATGACATCATCAGATTGATTTTCTTAAACTTTGCTCTGTTCAGAAGTGCAAAAAGACATGTTCACAGCCTGAGGAGAACTCCACAGGTCATGTAAACTGACCTCAATGTGTAAAATCAGTGGAGTGCCCTTGTAACGTCACGCCACTTTAAAACATTTTTTTAAACACCCAGTCACAAAGACTCTACAGTAACTTCATAAGACTGCAGGTGAGGAGAAATGGCGCCACAGGTTTAAACACCTGTCAGCACATTGGAGCTTGACTGTGGATCGTCACTCCTCATTGGCTTTTGGTAGACCCGAATGACATATGTAGGTCAGACCCTGCTGGGCAGCTGAGGTTGAGGCGCTGCTGGCGCTGGCTGATGAGCAAATGAGCTGCGAGCCAGATGCCGAATCAGTTTCAAAGGAGTGGATATCACTAACACAAAGACACAGTAAGGCAGTGTCATGAGGTTAAATAAAAATGGCAGTTTTCCAAAATACTGAAGCACATTCAATTGAAATCGGAGAAGGTGGTACAATGTAAGAGGCTGCCTATTTTTACCTGCTGCATTGCATAATTCAGTTACTTGGAAAGTACACTGAGGACACTGCAATGTTGGCAAAGCAACAAGCCATGGAAAATTGCTTTATAGCTTTTCAAATATGAAGAAAATGTTCATACTTGCAGGGAAAACCCCTTTCCTCCTTTCACCCACCACATGGTGGTTAGAGGTCAGAGGTTAGCTACAGGCGTTCAGAGTCTTGCTAAGGACCTTATAAACATGGAGCAATGTTTGCAGACACAGCTGCTTGAATACTTTGTTCTTTCTACAAAAGTCTTTACAGCTTGTGACCGCTGCTGACAATGTGATAGTTTACAACTGCTACTGTCCAAACAAATGAGCATTACTTACATAGGGAGAAATGTTAGATCAGTATATTCAAAATAATTTCATTCACAAATCAGTTAAATATAACTTGGGAACACTGGCGCAAGAGTCCTTAAAGCTCGGAAATTAATAGCTGTGTTAATTTATGAGGTAAAAATGAATTCCCCTTGAAGTGCCAGCGTGGTAGAACGCGAATCTCCTGCTTCATCACTGGGTAAAAATAATTCAGTGCCATGGAGTAGATCTGTTTGATATGAAGAGGCATTTCCTGAATCATGCTGTGTCAGATGTCAACTTGAACTTTAGGAAATTGTGATTGGCATTTGTCGCTACTTTTAAAAATTTCATAGACTTTCATAGAATTTCATAGTTGCTGAATTTGTTGGATAGAAATGTAGCTACTGCTAGCGGCCGGTTATCTTCACTTAGGATAAAGGCTGCAAACATGTAACAAAATCCGCCTACCATCAGGTTGTGGATTTATGGCGGTTGCGTGCAAGACTGTTTTTTGGCTAGGTCCGGAGTCTCGAAGTCACTCTGAGGTTGCGCCGGCCAAGAAGCGCTCGTAAAAATCAAGATATTTTTAAACTTCAATTTTTTGTACAGATTACATAAACGAGATTTAACATGTTAATTTGTGATCTTTATAGGCGCTTGTAGGTGGAATTGTTCCCTTTGGACTGAGCCAGACTAGCCATTTCTCCTGGTTTCCATTCTTAATGCTAAACTAAGCTTTGTACTTATTGTACGAGTGGTATTAATCTTCTCATCTGATTATCGCCAAGAAAGCAAGTAAAATGCTGAACTGTACCTCTAACATTGCAGCACTTATAATGCCCCCATAGACCCAATGCTATAGGGTCAGGGTATGCTATGGGTCCAATAAGGGTAAAAACAAGTTGAAAACAGCCAAAATTCAATGTGTGTATGAGAAAATAGAGTATATTCATACAGCATCAAAAAATGCCTTTGATATATTCACTTACCAAATTACTATATTGGCTGAAAATTAAGCTGTTGACATGTTTTTTGGATATATGCCAAGAAACATAATCAGTTTTGTTAAGAATCAGTAACAATAAGCAGAAGTTCAATCTATAAAATGGAAAAAGAATACCAAACCCATATCAGCAAAATGGGGAAGGTGATGTCATTACAGTCTTTAGTTGACATTCTCCCAATATGCTGGTGTGTCATAACTAATTGGAGCCCAAATGCCCTTCAGCAGGCCTCTGAATGATCCGAGCACTCAAAGTTCATGGTCACTGATGCAACACAAAAATACATTACATAGACTCTGTTTTACATTATTGAGTTGATCTAAATTATGAACTCATGCTTACATAATGCAAAGCGTTGTCTTCCAGCTTCTGCCACACTTAATTCAAACTGTCGGAGAATGTGTTCCTGGTAGTTCAATTGCTGAGGCAAGGTTTGAATTTTCTGACCTACAACATGTCAATAAGCGTGTCTTCTTTTGAGGCTCTTTCTATACTGAATGCTTCCATTTGAGTACATAAAAATATCATAGTTGGGAGGGAGCAGGTCATTAGTCATCAGTCATCAGATATCTTTAAATAAACAGTCTGATTAGTTCTGTGTATTACCCTATTTGTACTTATCTAATGAACTTGAAAATGTACAGTCTTCTCTACTTAGTGTTTGTCATGGTTTGTTTAAGTTGGCAAGCATTCATTGTGCAAACCAGGGGAAACAAGAAAAGTGGAAGATTATTCTGTAAATGCGGTATGGAGAGGAATGAGCACATTGAAACAAATGCTCGACCACCAATGACATCTTTTTACAGGTGATTTATGGACGAAAGCAAGGGCCGTATGCTCTCAGATTACACTTAGAGGGGTGTTTTCGTTGTGGTGAAACATAGCACAGACTGAGCTTTCTTAGTCTTTTGGCCCTAATTTTGTCAAACAGAAACTGAAGTCGTGCACATTTGCACTCTTTAAATAACAGGGAAAAAATCCTCATAGAACCGTGAGCTCTTTCTGTCTCAACCCTTGTTTCCTAAAGTCAAGGTCAAAACCTTGAGCTTCAGAAGAACCACTCATTTCTACAAAGTATGATGACGTTGTCGTCATTAGCACACATGAGATAGCAGATCAATACAAACTGATAAGATGAACTGAGAAAGGGTCCACAAGAACGGGTTCACCAGGCTTATGTACAAAAGGCCAATATAGTGTTTACTAAAGGCCAACTGGCCGTAATGTCACATGACAACACTGAAGTCAGAGCTTTTGTCAATATGTGTTTTTTTCTTTGGCTCTTTCTAGGTTTTAGTGTTCTTTGTTCTGTCTTGTCTGAAATCCTGATTCAGTCCAAGGCAAATGCTCATTGTGATTTCCTGCCAGCTCTGAGAATTGTACAGACTTTTCTGCATATAAATCTTATTAGTTGCAGTTTTCCTCATAGCTTCAGCCAGTGACGAGAAACAAAGATCAGCTTTGTTAGTCTTTGTGATGTACAGTACGCTTGTCATTTTTCCTGCTCATTCCTTTCAACCTCCTTAAAGCAGCCTACACTGCTGCTTCAGGGGATATATGATCGTTGTTACAGAGAAGCCAAGTCCAACAGTCAAGAACAGTTTAAGACCAGATAAAAAAAACCTGAGGTACTGAGGTAAAACCTACCAGCAGCCACACTTTTTCTGAAAATAATTACACCTTCCAAAGGGGCCTTGTGCTAACTCACTCTGGAGGTGTCAGACATCAGAAATGTGGTGAGAGAAAGTGAGAAGATGATTTCTCAAGGGGATGCCACATTATTATTACCCCTGCTCATGCATTGTATATCCAAACATTTTTAGCTGTCTAAGCTAGACTGTTTAGCTCCTTTTCTTACAGATCAGCACCATGCATTAGTTCAGCGCTTGTGACATTACTCCACATGATCTGACTTGTGATAATTTAGGTGTTGGACATATCCATCCACTGGAACCATGGCAAACAGTAGCCCTAAGGCTAAAACATCAAAAAGTTATTGCAGCAGTAAAAGAGTCAAATTAGCACAATGCTACAAGTCGTCACTGCAGGGATGGTGTTGCATCATCCTGTAGCAAGTAGAGCCAAGACAACCTTTTTTTTCCTTGTCTACCCATATTTGTTCTTTTCTGCTTGGAGCATGGCTCTAGGGGTGGAAATGTGAGTCGGTGGCCACTTTGGTCCAGACAGATTTATCTCATAACAGACATTCACCGCCATCAGGAAAAGCATTTATTCTAATATTTTAGCTTATGACCAAATACCTGCTAAACTAATAAGATTCCCATTATCCTCACCTACTTTGTGATTAGCCTTAATTGGAAAACATGTTAACACTCTAAACTAAGATGGTGATATTGGTAAAATTACTTGATAAACATCAGCATGTTGACATTAGCATTTATTTCAAAGCAAAGCAATCAATGAAAGACTGATTTTTGCCACGGTGTTAGTGACACTCTGAAAGAGTCCTGACGTGTCCTGGTGCAGTCATGCTTACATTTATTCATTCCAAATACAGATCGTAGTAAAAAATGGGCAAAACACATAGCTACAGGTGATACAGTTTTTTCCTGTTTTAAATACTATAGGTTATAAACTGATAATATACTATAACAACATAAAATGACTTGCTTAAAACACTCATACTATCAGGTGGTGTTCTGAAACACACCTACAGTGTATGTCAGGTGATGAATGATGGCCCTGGCTGAAATATTTCCACGTACATTGTGTGTGCAACCTGCAGGAGTCAAGTGTTCAGCTGGAGAATCAGAAATATGCAGCTAAATATCAGCCAACAGTAGACAGAAGAATTGTGAGGCATGGCTATTTTATCATCATGGTCGCTTAACAATATCAGAGGGCTGCTTATCCATTGTACTGTCTAAATCCTTGGAAGGGAGGATTTCTAAGATAAAGATTGCGTAGAACAAAATATTCTGATACAATATCTGTTTCTGCTTTCTTACGTTAACTTCTTGGAAGCAGATGTTAATGTTAATAGTAGACTACAGCCTGGCTTTTTAGTTCATATGCTTCCAACATGGAAAATGTATGACTGTAGAAGGGATGAAGGAGTTGTCTCAACATGTCAGATATAATAAAACCCTGTTCAGTGAAAGCACAGACAGACTTGATCCTCTGGAGGAGTGTGCGCACTCACTCAGTCCTACACAGATGTGTGTGGATCTCAGCTCTGTGTGATGTGGTTGTATTCGTGTATCTTCACCATTTTGTACACTAGGACACGACGGTTACATATTACGACTAAGCACAGTAGCCTCCAAAGTTACCGCACTGACTGTAACCAGAAGCTGTAAATCTCTCATACATGGCGAGCTTAACTAGCAGCTGCAATTGCTTTGGTTGAACCACTTACATGACAGCCATTGCCTGAACAAGCCCTCACTTTCTAAGAATCACAACCTCATGCAGCTGTGGAATGGATAAAGTTTCTAAGACCACGCCGATAACAGAGATGACAGTGACACAGTGGCATTTAGAGATAAGGGGGTTACGAAAGGAATAGATCGATATTTTGGGAAAGACACTTGCTTTTTTGAAAGGTAGATAAGAAGTTTAGTATCACTCTTGTGTCTATACGCTGAATATGAAGCTACTAGCAGCAGCCAGTTAGCTTAGCTTAGCATAAAGGCCGGAAACGGGAAATTGCTAGCATGGCTCTGTGTGAAGGCAACAAACATCTGCTTACTACCACCTCTAAAGCTTAAAAATTAATAAACATGTTCTTCACAGGTTGCCTTCCAATCTCACAGTACTACTACTGGCCAAAAATAATCCTAACCCTCTGTAAAACAGCAAAAGTTTCATCTGAACACTGTTTTTGTGCAGATTAAATTAACAATATGTATTACAATAATTAGTTAAAATGTTGAGGTGCTGATAGGTGGATTTTGTTACCTTTTGATGGAACAGAATAGAATAGAATATCCTTTATTATCATTGTACAACAGGTGTCACAACGAGATTGGTTCGGGATTCTCTTCCCGTGGTGCAATAAAAAGTCAAAATAAATATTATACATAAAAACAATAAAATACTTTAAGAACTATTTACACACACACACACACACACACACACACACACACACACACACACACACACACACACACACACACACAGAGTCTATTGCACATGTCGCACATATTGCATATGTTACATGAGGTAGATGTTGGATATTGTTAGTTTCCTTCGTTGTGCGATGGTTTACAAGGTGCTGAGGGGGGGTTGCTTGTTGAACACCAGGCGACAAGCCTCTAGACCTCCTCCCTGTACGCTGTTTCGTTGCCGTCGGAGATGAGACCCACCACTGTTGTGTCGTCTGCGAACTTGACGATGATGTTTGAGTGGTGGGAGGGGATACAGTCACGTGTGTATAAACCATACAGCCCTGAGGGGACACTCAGCACGTGAGTGTTTGGGTGGAGGATTTGTGGGGCCCAACCCTCACTGTCTGTGGGCGGTCCGTCAGGAAGCTGTTTATCCAGTCGTAGGTGAGGGGTGGGAAGTCCAGGTCAGTCAGCTTCTTGACGAGAATGTTTGGCAGAATGGTGTTGAACGCTGAACTGAAAATCCACAAAAAGCATCCTGACGTAGTTCCGCTGTTTCTCCGTGTGGCTTGCGGCAGTGTGGAGAACAGTGGCGATGGCATCAGCTGTTGACTTGTTTCCCTTGTAAGCAAACTGATGCTGGTCAAAGTTCTGAGGGAGACAGGACTTGAGGTGGTGTTGGACTAGCCTCTCAAAGCACTTCATGACCACAGAGGTCAGTGCCACCGGTCTGTAGTCATTAAGGCTGCTTATGGTGGGGTTTTTTTTTTTTTTTTTTAACATTAGCTGTTTGACAGATCTGATCCCTCAAATGAACTCAAATGAACATAAAGGGAATTAGAAGCTACTTGATGTTACTGGTTTGAGTGACTATAGTTAAATAAAGTTTGTTTTTCTATGTAAGATTGCTCTTTAGTGACAATCTGACTATAATACATTTTTTTAAATGTTAAAGAACTTGTTATAAAGCAAATATATAGTGTTTTTTTTTTTTTTAACTCTGAGGATCATTATGTAAAAGTCTTGAGATTTATCTTGAATGGGCAAAAGACAAGTGCGGAACACATTTCCACTAATAATGAATAAGTGTCATATGATGTATGTGATGTCATATAGCAGTGGCCTACTTGTAAACATGTGCGAAGAGCTGATAGATTTTGCACACAGGGGACAGAAATATCTGTCGCCTTGGACATGTGAAATTCTTGAAGAGGCTCATGTACTTTGAAACATGTCAAAGAGTTCAAAGGTTTCTTTTTATATTAATCAGAAGAAACAATGCTTTTACCTTACATGTTTTTCATATTTTAGATAGTCCAAGCGAAAATGTGTCTTCTATTTTGTATTGAGGTGGCTATTGAATGTCATCTGGCTAATGATTCATCAGCAGACTGTGTGTGGTATTTACAGCCAGTCACATGGGGTTGAGAGGTATAGGCTTAATTTAGATGCCTTCAAATTCCAGCTAATGATCACTGACTATCGGCTGCAGAACAAAGATGCAGGGTGATGCGGTTCTTGATACAGCTGTGTGTGAGTGATTGGCCTGTTAAAACAACCAGAGGTACAAGAGATGTTTTGGTCAAAAAGAGAGGTTGTTAACCCCTTGATCCCTGATGGAAACGACCCCCTTGGCCTTTTGTTACTGGATGATGTCAACACTGTTGTCGTGTTGTTCTCCTGCTACAGAAGTTATCACATTTACACATCCACCTCAGGAAATGCAGTTAAACGGTAATTAGCCAAAAAGAGAGAACATTTTTTACAGTGTTTGGCTGTTAATAAAAATTCTATGCCAGGATTTTTATGAAGTCTTGTGCCTTAAGTTAGAACAAATGCAGGGGTCAAAACCAGCAGTGTACCAACTACCTTAAGGAACTGAATTACACTGAAATAATGTTACTTCATCTCTGATTCTTATTTGAGCAATCACTTTACCAAACCCTGTGTCAAAACCAAAGCAAGAAGGTATAAGATGTTTCTTCTCCATGGCACAAAAAATCTAGCTTAGGGAACTTCATGAAACAGACAAAGTGTTTTGGCAGTGTTTCTTCAGTAGGCGGACTCTGCCGGTAACAGGACACAGTTTTACCAAAATACTAATTAAAAGAGGTACAATTCACGCACAGTGCTGAGAGAGTTGGGTACGGACAGACAGCAGGGGAGAACATGAGCAACATTTACTGGAAAGAGAAGAGAATCAGAATGAAACTGAAGAAAGAGAGCAATGGGCGAGCTTAGGATCTCGTCCAATTTAGACCACCTGTTCCAGGCAGATCTATCAGTGAAATGGGAAAGGTTTTCAGTCAAATAGACAATCTTATACCATATTTACCTGGATGATGCCACAGATGTACTACTTTACCATTCATCATGTCCAGTTTAGCCAAACTAAACATGTTTATTTCGCAAATGAGACAAAGAAATTACCACACAGATTGAAGTACTGACTATGGAGATATCAAATGGAAGTTTTCTTTTCCTTGACCGGACACTTAAAGTGTTTTGTTTTGGTATGGGTGTGTGTGAGGTATCTTTGACCTCAAGCCTTCAGCTCAGGCACTTCTATAGCTGGCTGCTTCTCCACTTTATGAACTGTTTGTGACCCCCGTAACCCCCTCAGCTAAATCCCTGTTTGGTATGTCGCAGGATTGGCTAAGGAACAGCTTTCTAGTCCCAGGTGATTGGCCGAGTATGTGCGTGAAGCCCCCACACACACTTCACGGACTGCCATGCCATTTAAGGAATGTCCCTACAGCTGTAGGGAAGATCATGGCGAGCAGTTCACTGTTGGTGGGAATTTGGCTTTCACTGCCATTCACTCAGCTTGGCTGTGTTGTCCTCTGGAGTGGCTACATACAAACTTTCATCTTTCTTGGGGCTTCCCTTCATTTTTTCCCCCCAAAGTAACCGATACCCACATAACTACACCCAAAGCAAAGCTGCATTTCTCTTACAGTGGGGGGATGGGCTGTGAGTCTGCAAACCATGCTTTGGCTGTTTTTTTCATATAGCTTAGATGATGAATTTTCCTGGACTGAAAGAGAGACTATGTAACTTCTGAAAGAAGAAAAAACACATTCCTCTTACAAAGGGAAAGTTAAATTCATAAGTCATAAAACACGCCTTTGCTCAATTCATTTCACCGTTTTGCTGGTACCCCCTTGTTGTGTCTGGTACACGCAGTAGCTTATGGTGGCTAATGCAGGCAAAAAAAATGAATCAGAAAAAATAAGAATCTCTAATAAGTGATAAACAATGCTGTATAACAACCATCGCTTTCTGTCTTTTGCAGCTGGTGATGTTTTGAAGGGTTTTGCTTACATTTGGAAACTTTAAATTGAACCAGTTTATGGCTTAAGCTGTCATTTTAACTCCAGTTGATATATTGTTCCTCTGTGTGTTGAGAGAAATCTTCAACCCTCATTGAAAAGCTTTTCAAAAACAAAGTCAATAAACTTTGTTTATGAGTTCAATGCAAGTTCAAATCAAAGTATTTTGGACAGAGATAAAATCTCATCCCTAACATGTACATGACCTTGGGGAAATGGACATCCCCAACGCTGTCCTCTGATTGGTCGGCCGGCGGCACAGCCTACCACAGACCGCTGACAGTTGCCCACAGCCGAGTTTGTAATCCATGTGCCAGCGTGTGCACAGGTGCGTATGCAAACAAGTACGTGTGTGTCTTTGTTTGTACAGAAGAGGCAGTACTGTCACGATGGAACTGAAAAGTATGGGAGGTGTGTGTGTGTGTGTATGTGTGTGGTCAGTTAGTCGGTCCACCCATGACAGCCAATAGCTCTGTGTGACCCCGCCTCATCGGTTCCCATGTGTTTGACTTGTATAATTTTACATCACTATGAAACTGGATAGTCACGTGACATATCACGTGATGACGTCTTGAAGAGGCAGACGATATTTAACAGCGTCACTGCATGCTGGTGTGTTCAGTCTGATGGAGGTGGGGCTCCTGGCCATGTTTCCGTTTAGATGCTTGTTTTCTCATCATACACAAACATAAACCATATCTCTTTCTATTTATATGATCACTGGTTATTTTTATAACAATTTCAGGTTTTCGATTTTGTAATAAAACTGCAATTGATCCTTTTTTGGAGGCCCCAAATTACAGTATTTTCCTGTTTTGGCCCTCTTCCTCTTTTCTAATGAAGCAGCCATGTGTATGTGTGTGTATTGGGGGAGGAGGAGGGTGGGGGTAATGAGCGAGCTCAAAGAAGGGGCCTTACTGATCTGTGTCCTCATTGGCTGACAGAGGCCCTCCCTCCTCCCTTTTAAAAGCCTCTTTTCTCACCTGAGTTACAAAAGAGCTCGAGCCCCTCATCCATTCAGTCGTCTGACTTAATGTTAATTCTAAAAACTTATTTTTTTTCACAAAAAGAAAAAGAAAAAGGAACAACACCAGAACCTCTTTAAGGAACTTTTGAGTAAGTGAGTATGTCATCTCTGTTTGACTAATTTGCTCTGTACTTTACATCAAAATGTGAACATTTGGCAACGAATCTGATTTCGTAAAACAGCAACATGGCAACAGGAAGGTTTGGAAATTCTTTTTCTTGCCTTTTTTCTATGTGCGTTCCTCTAGCTGCAACAGGCAGTGTTTGTGAACGCAGCTGCTCCTGAACGTGTATTTAGCTCAAACTTTCTGCAGTGTGACTTGCTGAAGGAATTTTGCGCTCTCAAGCAGTTGGCTGATGCAAGACTTTGTTTGGGTGGCGGACGTAGGAGGTAGCAGGAGTTTTTTCAGAGTGGAGAAGGAAGGTTTTTGGATCTTTTAGTTGTGCATTTATTATTTCTCTTAAAGTACCTTGTATTTCCAAACCATTTGCAGAAGCATACAGAATCGGATCATTAGATTGTCTTGATGTTTTTTCTGTATGGCTGCACAATTTATAATATAAGTAACTGATCTAACCACATAGAAACCGTAGAATATTCTGTAAATCAAATTCAGCTAAAAAAGAGGTTTGCACGTCTCTTAACTCTCTGATTCAAACTGAATTTGTGTGATCTCTTGGCATTAAACTTATTGACTCAGAACAAAGTTTAATAGTTTGTGCTTGGTGTTTTTGAATACTTGGTGAAGCTGTAAACAGCAGGAAATGTGATTACAGATAGGTATGGTTGATTAGAAGTATGAAGGCAGATTTCAGTACACAAACAGCCTCTGCAATCTTCTCTTACATCTGTGTGGCAAAGTGCAAGTGTCTCCTGCCGAGCTGAATTCTAGCACCAAGTGGTCTCTCAAGATGCATTTTACACACATTCATTTAATTTCAGGTGTGAACAGCAGTCCAGCTCAGCTATGCAAATTTGATCCCATGTTAGAGCGGGGGGCACTCTGGCAAACGTGTGCTTCTCCAATGTTATGATTGTAACAAGGGCGGCTTTAGACTTGAGAACATGTGAAGTTAACCCAGTCAGACATGTTAATCCTTTTGGCAATGAAAAGTGAAACCAGTCTCTGATTTCTCTCTCGCCACACAGTGGAGAGCGACACTGAGAGATTAGGTGTACTGGTGTGTATGATGCAGTTGTTAACGGTAATGTACCCGCTTAATCTCTGTTGGCTCAAACATATCAAGTTTTAGGGCAGCCTACTTCCGAAGAGAAAGATCAGTAGGAACAACATCTTATCAATGACTACGACTTAATTTAAAAGTCTAGTCTTGTCGGTCAAAACCAAATCGAGCTCAGTGGTGGCTGATACCTCTGACATTGTTAGCAGCTGTAGGAAGGCGTTCTGAGGGTTGTTGACATTAAACACTCTTCATACATTGTGATGCAAATATGTTGCAGCTCAACAACTTCCCTCATTAGCTCACAGTTGCAGAACAAGTCTTCAGAAGAGTTTTCTACTAACCAATGAAGCAGGGATCAGCTGGGTTAAGTAAATTAGTACATGACTCATAAACTGCAGTTATGTAGAATTTTCAGCTTGTTGTACTTCATTTATTTAACTTTGGTTACCTTATACCTCTCACTGCATTTGTTTGACAGCTGCAGTTATTATTTACTTTTTAGATGTAGAATTTACCTTCAAAATCAGTTTATAAAATATCACAGTTGTTCCACCGTGACCACCTTCTGCCTGACTAGCACCTTGAGCTTCTGCATAAAGAGTACTTCTATTTTTGTAGTGTCTGGTTTACTGTACTGGTTCATTCTTATTGCTCTCATAGCAGCGTGCAGAGAGCTTGTATCTGTAAAGAACACACTGTACACTACCCAGAAGTGAGAGATCATACCTACAGAAACACCATCTACATATCTACCTCATCATCACACCCATACATTAAATTCTACTGCGTTTGCACCTTCAGGATTGATTTGACTTATTTGCTGTTGTAAACACTGGTGGCCCTTGCTGTGTGTACTGACTCTGTTTTGCGGTTGTGTACTTGTTGCCACGGTTTATTTTTTCTCTGTGTTGTCAGTGAGGAACACTCAGATCTTTTCTTCCAACCTAATCAAAGAGCTCTTTGTGCGAGAGACAAACAGCAGTGTGATTAATTTGGCTGTTAGTAGCATTTATAGTCATATGGACTTCACCTTTTGATGTCCTTACATAACCTAATGATGAACATTACCGATGGAAAATGTAAGTGTGTGCCCCCATGTGGCCCTGTTGACTTTTTTTTTTCTTTAATAGCAGTGGGTGAGGCTTAGTAATGAATAAGGGAGCCTGTTGATGGTGGTGGTCAGATGGGCTCATGAACCCGTTGCATCTATGACCCAGTTTAAGGGTTTGTTGACTTAATGTACGTCAACACCGGCTCGTAATACCCACCTGAAGTAAGAAGACACCCATGGGAGAAATCGTTTTGTATTTTATTCACCGTTACTGACCGTCATCACACAAAAAATCTAGTTGTTATTATAGCAAATCAAACTGGCATAAGATGGAAATCTGTTGTAATGGAGTGGAGGTATATGAGAGGCGCCAATGTTGCGTCATGCCCCAACTCTCCTCTTCAAGGTAGCAACAAACAGTCCCTCAGTTCCAGGAAATGAGATTGACTTGTTTGTGGGCTAGAGGGCCTCATTTCACTCCAGGGTGTTCTTCCTCAAGGCCAGAAGGCTCCCTGGAGACCGATAAGGCAAGACAATACAGTACATGTGTCTCCAAGCTTGTAATCAGTTGCAAATTGGCATTCTTGTGGTCAACTTAAGTTACAGGCCAGTAGCTACTGGTTATTTTCTAGTATATGTTGCTAACGTAAAGGTTCAGAGACTTCCAAAGTGGCCATCATATGTTACGGCTCAACTGTACTTGCCCTTTTTAGGTTTTACATCAGGCAAAAGTTGTAGATAGTAGCTAGTGTCGCATTTTTTTGGTATCACGTCCGTAGAGTGTCCAAGATAGCTGAGCCGATAATAGAAGGTGATATGAAAACACTGCAGATCACTGATTGGTCAATCACTAGGTCACTAGAATTCATCTTGTTTGACAGAGGACATCTTGCAAAAAAAAAACGGCCTTAAGAGCATCTGTCTCCACAGTAGATCATCTGTGGAGTGTTTGATGGTTGTTTCTTTGTGCTTTAGAATGTAACATCTATGCAACAATTGTTCTACTGCCACTCCCTCTCTTCATTCACTCTCTCTCTCTCTCTCTCGCTCTTAGCTCAATGAAGAGAATTGTCCTCTTCTTGCCTTAAACTGATCCTAAATTGATACTAGAGTTCTTCCTTGTTTTATGAATGAAAGCGGTAAACAAGTTGTGGGTATTGTTGATGTGTATGACCAGTTAGAAGACCAGTGGAAAATGAAATTTAAGAAAAGTACCTGGTAACAAAAGCAAGTAGAGTTGAGTCGATACCATGGAGTGGCAAGAAAGCTTAACAGATATATCACTGAAACTTCCCTGTAACACTTCTTTGTTTGTTGCTTTGTTTTAGGTCTCTTCTTCTCGGTAACAAAGTCTACTTGAGGTTGAAGAAGAAGTGCATCACCGTCTAATAAACTCCAAAAACCTGAAATCGGCACCAAACTTCTCCTTCTCTCGTTCTGTTGCGAACCACTATGCCGGGAGCTGTGGATCGTATGGAGCTGAGGAAAGTCACCACAGATGTCGACGACGACAGCAACGACAGCCTGGACGACCGCTTCACAGAGCCCATCGATTCCGAGAAGGCCACCATCGACAGGTCAGTAACCGGATTGATTTATGTTTCTTCCATGTGAGAGTTGGCACCGACAGTTGTTAACGACTTTTCTCCAAGAACTCTCACTCATGTTTTGGGTGCAACATTTAACACTGCCAAGTTTGATCTCAAATATGGTAGGCTGTAGAGAACATCTCTGATTAATGGCCAGGGTTTTACTGCAACCAGGTTGTACTGCCACCCATAAACACATTCTTCAAATTCTTCTTCCCGTAACCTGACTAATTGTTTGCCTGTAAACATGGTGTTTGTCAGGGTGTGAATGGTCATTTGGCATCACTAGTAATAATGTAGTTTATTAATTAGGTTATCATCCACAGCTGGTTTGACTTCAAGGCAGTGACTTGGTAATAAATTAAATTCTTGAAGCCAGAATTACATTGGTGGCTGCTTAGACCGTTGAACATTTTTAAATTCTCTACATAGTATAAAGGTCCTGTCACATCCAGCTGACCTCAAATAACTACCACCAACACACGTCAGCTGGTCAGAACTGATTGCATCACACATCCTGACATGTCATGTTAAAGGTTACTCTTGAGCACAAGATAGAGATGACAGAAAATGGCAAGAAGACCACCAGGGTACATATACGTCATGTACATGTCTTACTTAAATGTGCAGTGTGTAAAATTTAGTTGCAAATCTAGCAGAACAGACTTGGTAGAAATTGAATATAATAACCATAAGTATGTTTTAATTACTGTATAATCACCTGAAAATAAGAATTGTTTTGTTTTTGTTACGTTAGAATGAGCCCTTTATTTAAACATAGGGAGTGGGTCCTCTTCCACGCTAATGCTAATGCTAATGCTAATATAAATAAAGTTTTGTAGGACTGTGACACAAAATACAAATGGCACTCTGTATATATAATCAAATGAAGTGACACAAAGTGAACAATCTACCTTGCACACTATGGTAAATGTTCTTTCTTGATCTTTGCAGTCAATTCTTGGACGATAATGATGACGCAGAGAGCCAGAAGTTCCTGTCAAATGGGATGATGAAGAAGAAGAAATATGAGGAATACCATGAAGAATATGTAAGAAGTCACAACACTCACACAATCTATCTATCAGTCAGAGTAGATAGTTTAACCTGATATTTTACACATTTTGAACACAAATGCATACTGAAAACAAGCGAGAGCAGCAGCCTTATTCATTTGCGGCACTGAAACAGTTTACCATCAGTTCGAAAGCAGGCACTCAATAAGAGGATGTTGACACATCTCAACACAAAAGAGGATGTAGAAGCAAACAACCTATTTATTCATAACACTACAAGACATCTTTCAGAAAGTATCTACAATGTGTTCCTTAAGCAAGGATTGCATTCCAGAGCTGCTATTTTGTACCTATTTTTAATAATCTAGAGAAAGAGGGACAGTTTTATGCCTTCAATTTATTTCCTACAATCAAAGTGTGTTTGTATAAAGGCATCCATGGATCAGGAGCCTCTGCGTCACTGTGAAAACAGCCACAGATGTCATTAGAAGATAGTATAACTGTATGTCAGTAAATCAAAAGCATGTGCGCTGCAATGGCATACACATGATTGCAAGTTATGCTGTATTTTTGGCCTTTGAGTGATTATGATAAACTCAGACGGCCATCTTGCATGCAAAAAACAGCCAAATGGGGCACCTTGTTTTGCATGTGATTTATACTTAGATAACCCTGTACTTGGGTAAATATGCCAGTGCTACATCATTATCTCATACAGATCTCCCTCCCTTCTCTCTTTTCCCTCTGATCAGCATCCCGGCCATGCTTCATTCGGGATGTCTGTCTTCAACTTGAGTAACGCCATCATGGGCAGTGGCATCCTCGGTCTGTCCTACGCCATGGCAAACACAGGCATTGTGCTCTTTACGTGAGTATTGCTGCAACAGAATAAACAAGGCATTCAATGTCAGGGTGTGTACTTGAAGAGGCATGACAGGACAGGCAGGTAGTTATAAATCAATTCTACATTTACAGGCATTGTAAGAGTCTCACAGATTTGACACAATGTAGATGTTTATCTTTTTATGTTTTCCATTTACTCTAAACTGCCTTTTTAAAAAGTTAAGAATACAGCTCTACCCCATAGAAATGTTTGAACTCTTGCACCCTTATTTCCTCTGACATCTTTCACCCGGGTCAGTCTGTCCCGTGCATCTGCATTATCAGCATTCATGACTGACATCCAACATCCAACACCCCGCTGTCACCCTACACCCCTCAAATGCATCCCCCCTCCTCCCCCTTACGATCCAGTATTCATGCCTCCGCTGCATGGCCTTTTCTTGGCAATATTACAGGGAACAAGAGAGAGGAAGCATTGAAGGTGTCGCTTCTCTGAAGTGTCAGTGGAGTAGAGAGATATTGCTGTTACCTAAAAAACGAATTAAACTGGGTAAAAATATGCGCTCCCCCGGTCGTTCAAGTAACACCCTGTTGATGGGCTGTGTGCCATTGGAGAAAGCAAAAAATGGATGCATTGATGTTACATTGCCCCGGTCTTGCATGTTAAAGTCATGTTGCAAGCACGCAGGGTTCCCTGAGATGAACTCCCAACAACGAAAACAATTAAACAACACCTACATCTAAGCAGCGGGAGCATGTCACAGCCAGTCAAAGCAACTTCTTTTGGGGGGTATGAATGTCCACTTGACAGAGACACTTGACCCCTTCCAGATAGTCATCATACGTTTCATTTCCCCTACTCTGCAACTTCCCTACTGTCTAGATTAAAAATACTAAAGCTGACCTCATACAGAAGATTTTGCTGGTATCACTGTCATCAGCTACGTGTTACAGTCTTGCACTCAAAGCTGACCTCTACTGTCCTTCTTTGTGCAGAATCCTTCTCGTTGGTGTGGCTATCCTCTCCTTGTATTCTGTACATCTGCTCCTTATGACTGCGAAAGAAGGAGGTTGGTATCCATAACTCAAAATCTTGTTACAACCAGATCACCCAAATAGGAAACAGAGACAGAGATGGCATTCTTCTAATTGACTAGAAATACAGGTTATGTATGAGTGGCACTGTTGGAAGTACAAGATATACTGTTTAATTTCATGTCTTGGATCCAAAATGTTAACACCCTTCCCTAAGGGCATTGTGTAAAAGCCAGGAAAACATTAACTGAAGTAAAAGTAGACGAAAGAGGTTAAAGAAAGTGAGGAATGTCTTAAAGAGTAATGTATGCATTAAATGGTACTTTGGAACAAAGGTAGAACAACAAAGGTGACTGTATAAACTACACCTGATGCTTTTATAATGGTCACTCCCTTGTCTTTTATATATTTGTGTCTGCCATGCCTGAATTGTTTTCAATTGCTAATTCTCTGTAAACTCGTCTGTTCTGTCAGGATCACTCATCTACGAAAAGCTGGGGGAGAGAGCATTCGGTTGGCCTGGAAAATTTGCAGCATTCGTATCGATAATCATGCAAAACATCGGAGGTAGGCAATTAATCACTGTGTGCACATTTGAAACAAATAAAGGAAACAGCTGAAAAGATGAGTGGAGAAACAAATAGAATGCGTATGCTTCCATGAGAGCATGAGGTGTCTCTCTGTGGCTTGATGAGTAGGAAACTTAATCATATCCTGGCCTTCACAGTCACCGGAACAAGCCAGTTCGACACCTATGGGAGAATACATTGTTAATCCTTTAATTTTTCACCCATCTGCATCTCAGCTTGATTTTTAAAAGACAATAGTTTATTAGTCATTTCCTTAATACAAATACTAAATTACAAGTAGACGCTGTTTTTTGCAAAGAGTCACACGCCAAAACTGTTTGGAACCTCTGGTTTCATTTCAAGTACAGTACTTTAGTAAATGTACTTAGTTACTTTCCACTACTGCTTTGAACAGACAACATATAGTATCTCAAACGAGGATTTTCATTCAATGTCAGTGAGTTCAAGTCTAAGGGAGTCTAATTTTCTCTATCATGTCCCTTTCGTTCTCCTGCAGCCATGTCCAGCTACCTCTTCATTGTGAAATACGAGCTGCCTGAAGTCATTCGAGCCTTCTTGGGTTTAGAAGAAATCTCTGGGTGAGTGTATGTGTTTATGATTTTGAAGATATTTGAGGTACATTTTTGTGTGTGTTTCTCTTCTGATTTGTCCCCTCCGTGCTGTGTTTTCAGTGAATGGTACATGAACGGAAACTACCTGGTGGTGTTTGTGTCGATCGGGATCATTCTCCCTCTGTCGCTACTTAAAAATCTAGGTAAGGATACCCCACGTGTCTGTGTGCTTCAGTGGTGCACTATTCTATTTCACTGTGTGTTTTGCTAACTTTAATTCAGATACTTCATATATTGTTAGTGAATTGTGTGAGGCAGGGTCCATGTCACTTCCTTCTGCCTGAAGCCAGAATCCTCTGTGCCTCCTGGTTCTTGCAGCTGTCTGTAATCAGCTCCGCATAACCAGGAGTAATCTAAAACTAGCCCAGCCCTTAGTCAGCTCTGGCAATTAGGAGTTACAGTAATGGAGCGCTGCTATTAAGCCTGTAGTCAGCTCCACCGCTCACATGTAATTTATGAACTCAAGAGTCATAGTCGCCTCAGCTGCCTCTGCTCCAAGACGGCTGCACATCAGGCTCACTGGCCAGATTATGTAATTAAGAAAATTGGACGTAAAACAGAAAATGGGGTCAAACATTAATGTCAAGAGCTGAATTTAATAAATAAAACCCGCAGTGACGATTTAGGCAATCATTATCATTACATTTGCATTTGTTGCTTTGGTTACTGCTCAATCCAGACCTCAAAGGATTCATTCTCACTGTAACTCAATTCAAACTGCTTCTTATGGGTTACAACATAGAATGGGATGTGACCCCTGCAGAGCAAACTGTAGTATATATAACTGTGGTCAGTTAAGTAGTCTTGTGTTTAATCCGTGATGTTTTCTATCTCTGTAGGCTATCTGGGCTACACCAGTGGTTTTTCCCTTTCCTGCATGGTGTTCTTCCTCGGTGTGGTAAGTTCAGCTTTTTATTAGCATAACAGTAAGAACTGTTAACAACACAGCAGTGAAAGTTAACCTGATTGTTGTGCTAATAAGCATGACATTTGACCCTGTCCTTCTGAGGCCTCCAACATGGCCACCACAGGGTGTATTACTGTGTACCCTGTTTAGAAACCTGTGACTGCGGTTCACATTTTAATGAAGTGTAACTGAAAGCTTACATTCTCCCACTTGAAGAACTATTTGTTTCAATGTGTACTAAATTTAGATATTAAATCCAAAGATGAGGAAATTGGAGAACCCTCATAGTGGTAAGCTGTAACCTCTATGAAGACCATTTGAGAGAGCATGTTATATACACATGTGCTACTAGAACAATATAACGTGACTTCTAATTGTTATTTCTCCAGCTGATCTACAAGAAGACCCAGCTGCCCTGCCCTCTTCCTTTCTTTTACCACCACTCGTCCAACCTCAGCATGAATGCTTCGGCCATGCCTGGGTTATACTCGTTACACAACAACTCGGTGCAAATGGATTTCTCCCGGGCTGACGTTTCCCCGGCGGCACTGGGCGCCCACGACGCCCATCACTCCACTGGCGTCCACGTCGAGCCTCACCCCGACGATGAGGAGATGTGCACACCAAAATACTTTGTCTTCAACTCACAGGTACAGAAGGCTTGGTTGAGGTCTACGGGCTAGCTTGTAAGACTGGTTCAGAAACTTTTGACTGGCTTACAGTAGACTGCAAACTTCTACTGACCCCAAACATGTGTCCAGATTACATCGTTCAGCTTTATCAGTAAACATACCTTGTCTTTAGTCTCACTGACGAAGGTAAAAGGGTGTGACTTTTGTAATGTAGAGGCGGGTTTTGTTTTGCTTACCGTTTGAATTAGCTACTGTAGGAGTTTACAAGGACCCAGTATAAAGTTAAAAGTCCTCCAAATGTGAAGAAACTGTTAAACAAAGAGAAGATCAAGACAAATGCATAAATGTGAATAATGAGCTAGATTTAGGACGGTACAACTCAGTAGGGTGGAAACACAAAGAAGTGCGTCTTACAGCTTATAAATCCATTTAAACAGAATGCCAAGTATTTGCCAGGACATGTTTGTTTAAGGTGGGGTTTTTAGGGTGCGTTTTGGCTTTTGTGTGCATGTTTGTATATTTAGGGATTTGTATCTTGGCCTATATGACTATGAATCACTATAAGAATATGACACTAAGCGTCCTATTCACACTGGGCCACTGGGTTATTTGCTCTAACTTGATACAGCAGAGTTGTGGTTTTCAGTGTTTAGTTAAAGAATGCAGGTAGCGCAGATAAGTTGTTTTCTAAGTGGATGAAAAAAAAGGAAATATCAAAGTGACAGCCACATCAGATGAATCCTTTGGAGAAATGCCACAACAAGCCAACCACAAAGGACAAGTGCAAACTCAACACTTGTTAATTATTTGGCAACGGCAGCACTTGAACGTTTGTGAAGACGACAGCTAACTGTAACAGACAGCTAGTATGAACTTGCAGTATGTTCTGTGTCAGTAGTCTATTTCCCATATCTAGAAAGCATTTAGTTAAACCACAAACTAATCTTCCACTTCACCATGGATGTCTTTTGCTGCCTAAAGAGGAATTTTTGCATCTGAAACATTTGTCTTTTTCTCCAGACGGCTTACACTGTGCCAATCCTGGCCTTTGCCTTTGTCTGCCATCCTGAGGTGCTGCCAATCTACAGTGAGCTAAAAGAGTAAGAGAGCTCCTTCATTTACAATCAAGGGTTTCTTCACACACAAAAAAGCATTTTCACTGGAACCTCTGAGTCAAGCCATGAACCTTTGTAATATGCTCTGACCTCTATTAACGTGGGTATGTTTGGGTTTTTTCTGCAGTCGCAGCCGGAAAAAGATGCAGAACGTCTCCAACCTGTCCATCTTGGCTATGCTCATTATGTACATGCTGTCGGCTTTGTTTGGCTACCTCACCTTTTATGGTAAGAAGACACAGATACGTGTTAAATGGGACATGGGGAATGGGATTTATGTATTGTTATAATGTCAGGTGTCATAGTTCCAAAACTTGAGGTGAAAAAAGGTAAAAATGCTCCCAGTCAATGTCTAAATGTTGAAGTTCCCTGTCAAAGTGACAACATTAATAGGGAGCATCGGGAAAGCAGCCTTGTACAGACAGGAGCTAAAACGGCCAATTTCAGACAGTGGCTGAACTGAGGGGCTTGATAAAGTGTAAGATGCCAGTGTAAGATAAATAAAGAGGTTTTTATTTTATTTTATTAATGCAAAAGCCCCAGAATATAAAAAAAACCATGGAAATGTGTGTGGTATGTCTCCTTTAATAATCAACTCTGATCATAGAGACACAATCGCTTAAATTGCATCATGCAGTTAAACTTCTACTTTCTTAGCCAAACCTCCACTGTCCTGTAGCTTCTGTTACCTTTTCTTTACACATTTTTGTCTTTGTCTCTTCTCCAATGCAGATAACGTGGAGGCAGAGCTGCTCCACACCTTCACCAAGGTCTACAAGTTCGACACTATGTTGCTACTGGTGCGTTTGGCTGTTCTCACCGCCGTCACACTGACTGTCCCCATCGTGCTGTTCCCTGTAAGTACATCGCACATGAACACACACAGTCTGTCTTTGTTGCTGTCTCTTAAAAAATCTAATAAGATGTTAAGCCAGTCTCCTCCTGGGACAAGCAGGAGACGCCTGAAGCCGCAGTGCAGTTTATTTGTGCTTGGTGTAAAACATCATTTGCAGAGGCTTATTCTGAGGGTTTTTACACCAATTTTCATATGAGCACTGCAATCTTTTTCTTCTTTCATCTGTCTCAGCATCGTTAAAATGAGTTTTATTTAACCACAGATATAATTTGATTTACGTCACAGCACACAGACATGCTCTTCAAATACACACAAACATGCACCGCCCTTGTAATTTCAGATACCTGGCCACTGCCCTCCACCCCACGTCAACCAGCCACTTGTAAAATCATTTCCATTCATTCGGTGAAACATTACTGCGACTATGTGTCATTCTGCTTACAGACTGTGTTTTGTTTTTGCCGCAGAGCAAAGTCTTTTTTTTTTTTTTGTGTCATTTTCTGGCCGAAGCTGTTTTTTTCCTGGCAGTATGGTGAAAAGAACACACTGTTCGGTCGGCGCTTTGCTTGTTTCGTCATCTCAAATCCCAAAGCACACAGGCTGAGGTCGTAAACGGCCACACCTCTTAATTACACCAACACGCACACATGCATGCATACACGCACTTTTAGCTTAGGAAAAGAGAGCCTGTCTCACTGTTTGTGTATATTTCCTCATTTTCTTAACAATAAGGTCAAAGGCCAACTTTGATGTGTGATGTCCAGTGCCCAAAACTTATCTTCTCGGTTACATTCATTCACACACTCCTCTCCCTTCCCTACTCATATATGGTCATGGGCTAAATTTGGATTGGCCCATATTTGACACGAGGGGAACAAAAATGGCTGCTGACCAAGAGGAAGTCTAATGCCCCCTTTTTAACTGTCATGCACACTGGCAGATACACACATGTACACACTCACACACAAACTTACTTCTATGTAAAGACAAGCAGCTGCTTATTCTTGTATGATTTCTGAAATGGCTGTAATTTCAGCATTCAGCCACCAGGGGGCAGCACCTTTGTTGATGTTCAGACACGGGAAAGTGCTGACAGAATGATGCAGCAATGCCGTGTCATGGAAACACACATCTAGAAGCAGCTCACACACACATTTTATCTCAATTACACAATATAAAGTCGCCATTTATTTATACTTAAAATATTCACTCTCACAGATTTAGTCATGCACTCAGGCAGTGAGTTTTTAGCCATTTCCATGATGACTCATAGACTGACAATGGACATTCCTGTTCAGTCTCATATCTCTCTTTGACACATACAAAACACACTCTCTCTCTCACTCTCTCTTTCTCGCTCTCGCTCTCTCTCACACAGACACACACACACACTCACTCCCCCCACCTCAGCAGACACTGCTGTTTTTTCTGTCGAAGGGAATGCGAGAGAGAGAGAGAATCCCCCTATCTGCAGTGGAAGTTTACAGGCTCAGAGTGGACAGTGGAAAAACCCTCACCCTGACCGCTACCTTCAGGGATATAGTGGGGCGGAGCCACTGAGACAGTGAAGGCAGGGGCGGGGAGGGCGGGGAGGGGAGGGGAGGGGGGGGGACAGACACAAAAACCCCTGCCAAGCCATCCCAATCCTCTAAATGTTTTCATTTAATGATAGAAAATGATGAGAAATCCGCATGGTTGATCTGCATTAAACACAGTGAGGGATGATAGTTTTGGAATTTAGTTTTTTATCATGTTGCAAAAATGCCATTTATAGGCAAAAAATCATGAAATTGTGTTGTGTTCATGTGCACGTATTGTAAATATTGTTAAAACTGCATGTTCAAGATTATGATAATGGATGACAAATAGGTCAGTTTTCCAGAATTTGGCATCCAACAATAGGAATAGTGTATGGAATATTAAAAAAATAACAATATACCATAAATATAATTTCAGAACATACAAAACAAAGCCAAAATGTTGCACATTTGCTCAAAACTGAACTAAGACGAGAGTTTTTTTATGTTTGTTTTACACTGTACAAAGTAACTAGCTAAAAATAGAGAAAGGTAAGCCAGTATAAATATCAGATGGTAGGAGAATGAGAGAGAGGAGCCCGTAGATAACAGAGAATATAAAAATTTGATGACAGAGAAAGCCTGAAACGTTAGCAGAGCATTTTTGTTTGGACAATTGTAGCTTGGTGTAAAGAGCGAGGCAGTGACACAGTCAGGGTTAGGTGACTGTTAAAAGGTGAAGCAAATTCCTTCTGGTAAGGTGGTGTTAAGAACTGGTTTTGGCCTGCATGTACCTGTATAGATGCATATTAAAATACATGAGTCACTGCCTGCTTTGCATAGGTTAGTTTAGCTGATAAGCACTAGTTGCTGAGAAAGTAACGTGAATGAAATGGCTGACATAGCTGACGGCGTTGTTTCTGAAAGTGGAGAAAAGTTACAATTTTAAATGAGCTTTTAGTTCAAATCATAATGAACCTGTTGCACCTAGGTTTAATTAACTGATCATCACTATCCTTGCAGTATATTCAACTATATTGCTGTGGGGCAGTTGCCAGATTGACACACTTGGATGCATGCGAGGCATCAGATCAAACGAAAGAGTCGCTCCATAGCTCTGCCAAGTTTCCATTTGACATTTGAGAATCTCGCCTTGAATCCTCCTGACCTTCATTTTGCAAGAAATGCTGTCGACCTTCAGCTAGAGATTAACATTAGCTTTGTCTCCCGACTGTCCTTGGCTCCAGTGGGGAAGTAGTATATGAGAGCAGAGAGAATGTTTATGTGTGTGTAGGAGAGAGCGTTATGAAGACACGTGTTGAGGCGTAAAAGCATGTCTATGTGTGTGTGTGTGTGTGTGTGCAGTCACGTGAAGGATAGATGCTAACAGAGGCCAGATCACACAGGGCTTTGCCAGGATTCAGTACATAATGAAAAGGCTTTACGTGGAGTCAAACATGCCCCAGTTCTCAGGCTCCGGCTGGAGGTCGAAACCATGAGAGAGGGCCACAAACGAGCTGATTAACTTCGCCAACGTCACCTTTATGTCTTACCATCATGTTGTAAAATTTCAGTCTTAATTCAGACCTTTCTTTGTGTTGCGCCGCCTCGACTTCTTGTCTTTAAAGCCTTGTATGTTACCAGTTGGTTTCTTCTTACTTAAAAACTGCTCTTTTGGTCCTTTTATCCAATACTTCTAAAGGCAAAATCAGCCGCTTTTGCTAAATGTGCTAAACATTTTATAACTATTTATTGATGTTTTATTTGTCTACTCTGACTTAATTTGTCTTACGTTTAAAGATGTGGGACTGTCTTTGGTTCCCTTGAACAAACTACTAACACAAAACGTCTACATCACTATTTCAAACACTACAATAAAAGTTTGCATTTAGCTATTAGCTTGCGTGCTAACATTAGCAGCCTTCCACTTCCTTTATGCTGTTTGTCAGATCTCTGTATGGACAATGAGAGATGTTATTAATGACCAAGACTTCAGTTGTAACTAAGGCCTTTATTAATGGTTAATAAAACATTTAGTAATGTTTTATAGATCTGTTATAAATCATTAAGAACAATGTTTGGGTTGCCAGGTTATGAACAATCGCTTTCTGCTCACAATCAATAAAGGTTGATAGATCTAACCTTTTAACAAATCATCAAATTTTAATTAAGTCATTCATGAAGGGTCTTTTACTTTCTATCCATCAAGTATGTAACAAAATTAATTGTTAATGAATTTTACTCCGGATGCACTGAAGCTCTTTTCCAGGAGGTCAGAGGTCAAACAGGCTTTCTGAGTGGTCTTCCTGATGAGCTAAAGAGCTGAAAACACAACATAATTGTCATGCAGAAGGAGGATGAACAGCAGCCAGAGAGATATTTCACAACCTGGCAACTAAATATTGTTGTTATTAAAGGTTTATTGCAGATTTATGAAGTGGTATCACAATTTCAATTTTATTACATTAGGAAAAGTACCAAGTCAGCTTTTTTCTATGGATAAACTTTCACACAAAAAACTGGTTGTGTGCTTTATGTGGAGTTGAAATGCTGCAGAGAGTCAGTGTTGCCACTAGAGAGCTCATGTGCACATTCATTGCATCGTGTGTTCATGGGCTTCTGTGTAGCTCATGGGTTTGTTTTGGTTGCAGTTAAGGAGCCACTGATCTGAAGTGTGAGGCCCTAGTCTGTTTGTCTCATTTCATGGCATGCTTCAGTGCTTGTGTGATCAAAAAAATCTTTCCTGTTGATATCTGCTTGAAAAAGGGACTTTCACCTCACCGCATGTAGTTTCAGTTCATACTCAGCATCTGGACTTTCCTTTATACAAGTGATTCGTATTTATCTACTTCTACAATTTTTAGTCATTTTGCAGAAGTTGATCATGTAGCTAAGATGTTGCTGAACCCAGATGTGGCTGGGCCAAGCCGCTGCCTACAACTAGTCTGTCCACATACACTATGTGTGTATATATATATATATGTGTGTGTGTGTGTGTGTGTGTAAGGGGGAGCAGCTCTGACAGGTAAAGAGTAGGAGTAAAGAGTGTGCAAATATCACACGGTGAACTCCAAAGGCTTTGCGCCAGGTAACAGTCGGGTGCTGAATAGTTTGGAGCCTTGGAGAGAAATGCCCCGTCCAGGCTCTAGTTTTCCAAGCCAGCCTAATTATGCAACAGCTGGTGGGAGGGAGGGAGAGGTAGGTGCATGGTTGTAGAATTTTTGGAGGGATACACTTAAATTATTGTCATTATCTCAGATAAGAAATTTCGTTTTGGCTTTAAGGATGGCACTTTTTTGGCAGTGGACAGTGAAGAGCAGGCGTCATCTCGGTGCCCCCTGACAGTCATCATGGAGGTCACTTGGTTCGACCTGACAGTGCAGAAAATCCAGTTAATGTGATTTTTTTCCACTGTACCATGCTAAGTGGATATAAATCTTGTGCTTAAGTCCGACTTGAAAGGATACAGAGGAAGCATGTGGTGTGCTGCCAG